>NW_027415538.1:0-42297 GCF_964106895.1 Numenius arquata
GGGGAGGGGGAGGGGGGGGGGGAGAGCCCCTCGGAGCATCCCCAGGGATGGGGGTGTCCCGTTCCCCCCCCCCCCCCGGCTTTGCGCCCACCCCGACTGCGGCCACCGAGCCCAGAGGCCGCGGGGGGGGGATTAACAAAAAGGGAGAACGATTAAAAAAATAAATAATAAAAATTAGTGGTCGTCCCCCCCCCCCCCCCCCCCCATCCCCGCGCAGCCGGTGACCCCGGGGGGGGGGGGCCAGGGAGGGGTTTTGCATATTCCCTTTGGGCAGAGCCCGGGGGATGCGGCCCCGGGGGGGGGGCGGGGGGGATGTCGGGGGGAGCAGTGCAAAGACCCCCAGGGGCAGCGGGGGGGTTCCCCAGACCCCCAAGGGAAAGCCCCCGGCCCGACCCCCCCCCCCCTGCTGCCACCCTCCGGGCTGGGGGGTGTCGAGTTGATTATTTTTTGCGTTTTTTTTTAACATGGTTTTTAAGGTGCTTTTCTTGTCAAGGGCGGGTTTTGGGGGGGCTGCGGCTGGCCCCGGGGGGGGGGGGAGGGAAGGCAGCAAAAGGGGGGGGTGCAGGAGGGGAACACCCCCGGCCGGTGCCCCCGCAGGGCCGGGGCTTCCTCAGGGCGGGGGGGACCCAGGCCCGAGGGCGCCAGCGCCCCTCGCCTCCCCCCAGGCCCCACACTCACGGGGGGGCTGGCCAGGGGGGGCTGGCCCAGGTGCCCCCTCCCTGCCCTGACTCCGGTCACCGCTGAGAAATGCTATTTTTTGATATTATTTTTTGCTTTGAGCTAATCTCTTCTAGCCTTAAAACCCTTCTTTTTTTTTCTTTTTTTTTTTTTTTTTCCAATTTTCTGTCTTTTTTTTTTTTTTCCTAATAATTCTAATTTTTTTTAAATTTCTTTCCCCCCTCTCCCCCCCCCCTGCCCCCCCCCCCCAGACGCCAACCGCCCGCTCCCCGCGTTGCATTGTCCTTGCAGAAATCAATACTGCACCTCGCAGGAAGAAGAGTCTCCCAAGGATGTTCCCCATCCTCTGGGACCCCCAACACACCGTGTGGGTGGGAGAGACACACCCCCCACACCCCCCCCCCCGGCGGGACACACACCACACACCCCCCCCCCGATCCCCCACTAATACTTTTGGACACCAAAAAAAAAAAAAAACCATGAAAAATTAAAAAAAAAATATGTTGACGACGACGTTTTCTTCATTACAAAGCAGCAGCGACGCGAGGTGCCACCCGCCCATCGGTGTCACGACCAGCGTCAGTCCTCAGCCTGGGGGGGAGGGGGGGGGGAGGGTGCTTAGGGGGAGGAGGGGGGGTCTTTTTCTCCGGCCGGCGGGACGCTTGGGTTTTAAGGCAAATTCTGGATATTTTGGGGTGTCAGGATCCCGCTCGGCGGTTGGCGCGGCAAGGAACAGGCGAAGTGACGGGGAGAGGGGATGTCCTGCTGCGACCCTGCCTGGTCCCTGCTACGCCAGCTGGACCCCCGGAGATGAAGCTGATGGGGATGGGGGGGGGGGGGGGGGCTGTGACCCCCCCTGACACCAGTCCTGGGGTGGGGGGGGGCACAGCTACATTCACACGGTTCCATTCCTGTCACGAGAGCAGCTGGGCTCAGCCCT
The DNA here is from genome assembly GCF_964106895.1 of Numenius arquata. NCBI lineage: Eukaryota > Metazoa > Chordata > Aves > Charadriiformes > Scolopacidae > Numenius > Numenius arquata. The sequence continues at coordinate 1,619 of NW_027415538.1, forward strand.
CCCGGCCCTGCACCCCACTGAAAACCAATTAAAAAAGGGGGGGGGGGGGGGGGAAGTGGGACACTGTGGCCCCCCATAATGGCTCAGCCATGGGGGTCTCCATCCCTGGTGTGTGTGTCCCCCCCCCCCCGTGGTGACCCCAACCGCATCCTCATCCCTCCTACCGCACCCGGACACTTGGGTTCCCCCAAGCATTATGGGGGGGGGGGGGCGGGGGGGGCGGACCCAGGGAGGGGGGGTCACTTCCACCTCCCGCCTCGCTGCCTTTGGTTGCTGAAATAAACCCCCCCAAAAAGGGAAGGAAAATGAAAAAAAAAAAAAACCCAAACAAGAAAACCAAAAAAAAAAACCAACAACAAAAAACAACAAACGAGAGGCAAAGCAAAGGGGTGGCTGGGCCCCCCCCCGGCCCCCCTCCCAGCCACCCCCCCACCCCACCCCACCCCCCCCGCCGGCGCAGCTGAGCGGCTATTGCATATTCCGGTGTGTTGGCGCAGAGGATGCATCGGTTATTACCAACTGGAAGACGTTTCCGAGAGGGTGGGGGAAATATCGGTTAAAAAAATAAGAAGAATAATCGAGAGAAAAGGGATTATTTTTTTTTCCGGCCGAGAAGAAGCCATGCAGGAGGCGAAGGGGGGGGGCAGCCGCCCCCGGCCCCCCCCGGCCCCCCGGGAGCCCCGGGCATGCAGCGACTCCCTCGCACTGATATCGGGTCCGGTAATACTTAGTCTTCGAAGGCAAGGCACATCATGTGGTATAAAATTTCGTGCAAATTAGGAAAACATGGATTATTTTTTTTTTTTCTTGTAGTTTTTTTTTTTTTTACGGCTTTTTTTTTCTTTTCTACAGAATTTTTTTTCCTCTTTTTTTTTTGTGGTTTTTTTTTTGTGTTTGTTTGTTTTTTTTTTTCCTTTTCTTTTTTTTTTTTTTCTTTCTCTCTTGCTGAAGGTGGGGGGGGGGGGGGGGGGGAAGGTAGAGCCGGTTAATACAGTCTTGCCATGCACAGCGTCAGCCAGCGGCGGCTGGGTTGAGCCAGGTCACCAGATCCTGTTAAAGCACCATGCAGTTTATTTGTTTTTTTTTTTTGTTTTTTTTTTGTCCTTTTTTTTTTTTTTTAATGTGTTTCTTTTCTCAGATCTTTAAAAAAAAAAACCAAAAAAAAAAAACCAGGTTTCCCTCTCCGCCAAGCGCTTTTTTTGTTTGGTTTTTGTTTTTGTTTTTTTTTCCTTTTTTTTTTTTTTTGTGGGTTTTTCTCCTTTTCTTGTCCTTTTTGATTATTTTTTCGTCTCCCGGGATTTCCTGCGTCAGCCCTTTTCCCCGGTGCCGTGCTGCGGGCGGGCAGGATCCGGCCTCACCGTGTCGTCCCGGGGGGGGGTGGGAAGCTGTAGGGGGAGCGGGGTGGCCAGTGGGATGGGGGGGGCTGCGATGCCGGTGGTCCACGGGGCAGCTCTGGGTGACAGGGGAGGGGGCCAAGCTGGTGGCGGTGGTGGCCTCGGTGACATCCCCTGCTCCCGGAGGGTGGCTTCTCTCCATCATCACGTGTGGGGTGTCCCCTGGGGCGTGGGGTCCCTTTGGGGACACACCTGGGACCGGACTCCTCTGTGGCCGCCACTTTCTCGCTGGAGACACCGGGTGCCTTCGTCATCTTCCTCCTCCTCCTCCTTGGCCGTCGCGGGGGTCACTCTGCTCTAAGGCACTGCCACGTCCCCATGTCCCCTTCTCAGCCACGCTGCCATTGTGTGGGACAGGGACAGCCGGGGGCTTCCTCCAACGCTGCCCCCGGCCAGGGGCTCCTCTGGGGGGGCCGGGACCCCTCCCCGCCGCAGTTCAGGCACTTGACGCGGGGCCGGGGGCTCCGTGGGTCCAGGGGCTCCGTGGGGCTGGTGGCTCCGTGGGGCTGGGTGCTCTGTGGGGCTGGCTCTGCCCTCGGCCTCGCTCGGGCTCCTTTTCTCCATCCTTTTGTATTTTAAAAAAAAAACAACAAAAAACCCAAAAACCCCAAACCAGCCATCCCAGCAAGCCAGTGCCGGGGGCTCCGTCTCCTCCTCCTCTTCCTCCTCCTCCTCCTCCTCCTCCTTTTTTGTGATTTTTTTTCTTTTCTTCTTTTTCTTTTCTTTTTTGTGGTTTTTTTTTTTTTTGTTTTGTTTTTTTTTGACAATTCCCTCTTAAAAGTGCATTTCCTACAAAATGTGCAACACGAGCGCACCCTCTCCTCGCCATCCACCTGGTACCTGTCCACAGGAATGCATAGCTCAGACACGGACGCACGCCCCTGCCGCCCCCCCCCCGGCGTGGGGACATGCAGGGGGGACACAGGGACACACCTGGGGACACGTGGGGCCAGGGGTCGGCGCATGCCGGGGAGGCGAGGAAGGCATTGCAGAGAGACGGCGACCGGTGCCACGGCGCGATGGTGGCAGCCCGGGTCCTGCTGGGGCCATCGTGGGAGTGTCCCCACGTCCTGTCCCCGTGGGAATCGGGGTGCCACCGTCGCCACGACTGCCCTCTGGCTGTGCCCATGCACCCTCCGCGGTCCCAAGCCCCCTCTGCCTTGTGACACTCGCTCGTGCTGTGCCAAGCAGAGCGGGCCACTGTGCCACCGTGTCACCGTGCCACCATGTCACCGCATCACCGTGTCACCGCAGCACGGCGTTGCCCATCCCCGAGGCGCTGGCACGGCACGGAGCATCCCACTGCCCCAACGGCGAGTGCTGCCGCATACATTGGGAACCGGCGGCAGGAGGGGTCCCCCCACCCTGCCGCGCCCCCCCCCACCCCCCGGCCCCGGGGCCCCCCGAGAGTCTGTGTGGGGCTGGGGGGAACGGCGGGGGAGGCGGGGTTTGATCTTTTCTACTCACAGAGGCAAGAATGAGAGAGTCAAGAGCCGTTTGCATATCCGACCCTCCGGCGAGCGGCCGGCAGGGCTCTGGCGCCGCAGCCCCGCTGCCACTCTGGGAGGCATCGCTGGCACAAGTTGTGTCAGGTCTCAGCGCAGCGCCGGCTGACGGGACAAATAATAGTGTTTTTTTTTTCTGTTTTTTTCTGTTTCTTTGTTTTCTGGCGCATCGCCGGGGTGGGGGGGAAGGTCCTCCTGGGGTGGGTTGTTGTTTTGTTTGTTGTTTTTTGTTTTGTTTTTTTTTTTCCTTTTAAAAAAAGTTTGACCCTTTTCCTTCTTCCTTTCCCTCGCTCTTTCCTTTGGGTGTGGGTTTTGCTTGTCATCGTCGTCGTCATCGTCGTGAGTCCGCGCTCTCCGTCGTCACCGCAAGGCTGGGCCTGGTGCTCGGGGACGGGGATGTTCCTCTGGGGGTGCCTAAAGCAGAGGAGAAGGGAGGCGAAGGGGCGGCACGGCGGCGGTTATCCCAGGTACCAGGACTGCCGGGAGAGAAGAGAGAAGCTGGCGTTAGTGCTCTGTGCCACGAAGCCACTCCATCCCCCCCCCAGGCCATGTCCCCCCCCTGCCTCCGGGGACAGCCGTCACCCACACCGAGCTGTTGTCCCCATTCCTGCACTGAATTTGTCAGTCCTCTGCACCAGAGCCACCCGTGTCCCCTTTGGTGGCTGTTCCCTCTGCACTTCCACAGTGAAGGTCACGCTCCCCAGGGAACGGTCCCACCTGGGGATGGGTGCAGGGGGTAGCAGGGCTGGAGACCCTGTGGGGTGGTCCCCTGACACCCTCCCATTGTCTTCCTCCACCCCCCCCACCGCCAAGCCCCAAGTTCAAGTTCGTCCCTGATTACCTCATGTCTGGTTTCCGTTGGCAACGAGACAGCTCGGGGCCGCTGCTTCCCTTAACCCTTCCCAGCCCCACCACACATGACCTGAGAGCAGCAGGTCTCAGATACCCCTCCCAGGGATACACGACACCACTTAATTACCCCCGTGCCTCAGTTTCCCCATGCAAAGCATCCCTGAGCCCTGCGGAGGCTCCCGGAGCGTGACCGGACACACATGCCCAGGGACCCTGGGGACTGCAAGCAGCTGTGACCCCCCAGGGGCTGGGGGTGCAGGGACCCGGGTACTCTGCTCCCCTGGGGTTCTCCCGGCGCTGCCCTGCACCTCCTCTTTAGGGACCCAAAGGCCTTGGGGTGCCCACCCCACCATGCTCTGCCCACGTGTAGGACTGGGGAAACTGAGGCAGGGCGAGGGGGCTGTGTCAGAGCCAGGCCCCCAGTGTTTGTACCCCGCTACGGCACAGCACCCTTGGGTGCCCTAGATCATGGTCCCCCAGTGCTCACACCCAGGCACAGCACAGCACCCCTGGGTGCCCCAAGGCACAGCTCAGTGCCCCAAGTACTTGCCCCTAGCGGGTGTAGCACCCCAGGGTGCCCCCGGCACAGTGCCATCCATACACCCATCCCACTGCCCTGGCACTGGCATCACCCCCCAGGCAGGGCTGCAGCCTCCCGGAGCTGCCCCTGCTGGGACTGCTGAGGCCAGCCAACTCATATCACAAGTGAGGCAAGGTGCTGGCACTCCTGCCCTGGCCCCGTGGCACTGCCCACGGCGCTAGCGCCAGCTCATGAAATACCAGTTAAAAAATAGCCAGGACTAAGGAAAAGGCCCTGGAAAGGCGCATGCCACATCCCGCTGCGGCTGGAGCGGCCGGCGGGCACAGTCGGGGGAGAGCAGGGGATGCTGTGGACACCTGGGCAGCCTGGCTGTGCTGCGGTGCCAGGCATGGGCACGGCAGTGACCCCCTCTGCCCTGGGGGACCCAATGCCCAAGGCCCTGGCATAGGGTGCCGGGTGGTGATGCCCAAGGTGGGGATGCCAGGGCAGCAATGCCATGGTGGCAATGCCAGGGCAGCGATGCCCACAGCACTAATGCCCGCAGTGGCAATGCCAGGGCAGCAATGCCATGGTGGTGATGCCCACAGTGGCAATTCCCACAGTGGCAATGGCCACGGCAGTGATGCCACGGTGGCACTGCCCACAGTAGCTATGCCCATGGTAGCAATAACCATGGCAGTGATCCCACTGCAGCAATGCCATGGCACAGATACCCGGCGGCAGTGACGTCACGGTGGTGACACCCATCGTGGCAATGGCCACAGTGGCAATTCCCACGGTGGCAATACCATGGCAGCGATGCCATGGTGGGGATGCCCATGTCAGCAATGCCACGGCAGCGATACCCGGGATGGCGATGCCTGCATCGGCCATGCCCACGGCGGCAATGCCCACGGCGATGCCACGGCAGCGGTGCCCGGGGCGAGGGCAGGAGGGTCCCCCCAGCAGCATCCCCGCTCTCACCTGTGCCTGATAGATACTCCCAGGATCCCTTGGTCCTAATCCCACGAAGGAACGGTTCGCAGGGGGCGTGCCTGGTGCAGAGTAGGCTGGGGAACAAACGAGAGCTCGTTAACGGGGCTGCCGGTGGCACCGCCATCGTCCCCCCGGGGCCAAGCCTGGCCCGCTCCCTGGTGCTGCTGGGACGGGCATCCCGGGCACCCAGAGCTGGTGGCCAGGTGACATTCCTGGCTGTGCCCCGGCGGCGGGTGAGCGGAGGCCGGGGATGTTGCGCCCAGAGCGGTGCCGCCCGTGTCTGCGCCCTGTGGCAGGGGCAGCTTCGGGGTGACGGCGGGTGGGGGGGATGAGATGCCCTCAGGGTGCGGGCGCAGACGGGTGTTCCCCACCCCGCTGTCGCTGTGGCTGTGAGCTCCCCGAGCCACATGGCTACGTCTCCTCCTCTGTCACTTCCACTCCCCTGCTGGGGGTCCAGCAGTGGGACCCCTGGTCCCACTGAGCTCCTGGGCTCAGGGTGCTGCTGGGGGCACAGGAGGCTCTGAGCCAGCTGGCCTCTGCGCCCCTTGGGGACAGCCAATGCCCCCATGCGCATCCTTCCCTGAGCCTGGGGGGGGACTGGCACTGCCCAGTCCCTCCCTGTGGCCGTGGCTGTGTCCCCAACACCGTCCAGGCCATGCCACCTCGAGCTCTCCTGTCCAGATCAGCCGGGCTTGGATTCTTCACGCCGCAGAACCTCGACACTCAACAGCCGGCTGGCACCACCCGGCTGCGGCCTGTCCCCGGGGACAGTGCCCCCGTGCAGGACCCGACCCTGTGGGGATGTGGCAGCCTCTCAGGGTACCAGGAGGTGTCCCGTGGGAATAATGGGACAGGGACAGCCCTGACACAGCATGGTGATGGCACAGCGTCCCACCACTGCGGCACGCGCCCTGATGCCAGCCCAAGGGTGACGCTGGCATCTCCCCTGTGCGGTCCCAAAATCCTCATGGCCAAGGTGCTAAAGTCCCCCGAGGTGGAGCTGAGGCGGGAGGAGCTCATCAGCCCCCACTGCTAACGAAGGCTCCCCGGGCGCCTCCCGCCCAGGCTGCATGCAGTCCTTGCACCCGCGTTGCTTCATAGCCCCTGACCAGAGCAGGGTCCCCAGTGCCAGGGACACCCAGGGCAGTGAGGAGATGGCAGCCCCGTGCAGCGCAGCCAGGCACGCTGCCATCAGTGCCACACACATGCCGGATGGTCCCCGTGTCACCAGCAGCACTGCCTCTGCCGGCCAGTAGGGAAACTGAGGCATGGAGAGGCGACAGCCTCCCCCGCAAGCCCTGCCCACGCTGGGGGGGTTTGGGCAGGATGTCGGTGTGGGGGAGCCCCATCGTGGCTCCACTCCCACTCCCCTGGCCACCTCAGAGGGACACAGGGCTCAGGCCGGTCCCTGGGACCAGCACAGGACCCACCGTGGGGGGAGTGGAACACAACAGCCACCTGCCCAAACCTTGCCCGCTCCGACCTGCCTGAGACCCAGCAAACTCACTGTGTGCCGGCTGCCGCCCTCGCCCCGGCTGCGGGGAGGCCACCTCCGCCAACATCCCCCTGGCAGCACCGAGACTGGGGGGAGGACTTTAGGGGGGGCTGCGAGAGGAGGAGGCCGGCCGGGCCGGGGAGAGGGGTGGGCGCCGCGGGGTGCTTACTGGGTGATGTCGGTGAGGTCGTCCCTCCCTCGGTAGTTGTCGTGGTGGATTTGGTGTCAGGAGAGACGGCCAAGCGGGGCATGCCGGGGGGAGGTGGCGGCGCCAGCATCTGCGTGGGCAGGTAGTGGCTGGGCACTTTCACTTGACCACTTCCATTTAACTGGGGACACAACACAGACAGAAAAACAAACAGCACAAGCCATTAGGAAGCACGCGCAGCACCGGCAAAGCTGGCCCGGTGAGCCGCCCGGCACAGGCACAGAGCATCCCTCACCACTGACACGAGTTTGATGGGTCTCAGAGCAGCCCTGAACGGTCGGCGCTGGCGAAAGGGAAATCACGGCGGTGCAGGGGGATTCGGAGGGAACTGAGGGGGGGGGCCATGCCCCATGGCAGTGTGTGCCAGAGCCGGCGCACTGTGCCCCCCTCTCCGCGGCAGCGGGAGGCCTTTGAAGCGCTCACCTGTGGGGAAGGGGCACCCCGCGGTGCCGGCCTTCAAAGGCTCCTGCCTCTGATCCCCACGCCTGACCTGGCAGGGGGGCTGCTCCAAATTGGCCCCTGCCAGCCTGGCACTGAGCCACTGCATGGGGAAAGAGCCGCGGTGGCATCAGGCCTCGCCGGTGAGGGGCAGCGGGCGGGTGCCAGGCAGAGCTCAAAGGGGCTCCCCGAGACCCTCTGCATCCAGGGAGTGGAGCAGGGCCCTGGGCACGGGAGGGGGAATGCGGCTACCCCTGGACCCCAGCTTCGGGCATGAAGGGAGCCCAGGGAGGTGGTTGTGTGGGGTGCTGAGTGTGTGGGGTGCTGGGTGTATGGGGTGCTGAGTGCACAGGGTGATGGTTGCATGGGGTGCCGGATAGTGGGTGCACGGGGTGGTGGGTGCACAGGTTGCTGGGTGTGTGGGGTGCTGCGTGTGTGGGGTACGTGGGTTGCTGTGTGTGGGGCACCGGGTGCATGGGGTACGGGGCGCTGGGCTGCACAGGTTGCTGGGTGTAGGGGATATGGGGTGCTGGGGTGCATGGGGTGTGGGGTGCTAGGTGCTGGGGTGCACGGGTTGCTGGGTGCGCGGGGTGCATGAGTTGCTGGGTGCATGGCGTGCTGAGGCAAGGGAAGGCACGCAGCAGCACGGTGTGGCCGTGCCACCCCCGTGGGGACGCCAGGGGACACGGCGCAGCGGCGGGGCTGACGGGTCACCAGCCACCTGCACGGGCACACAGGGCACGCCGAGCCCATCGCTCGCCCAGGCACGCTGGCGGTCTATCTGTGGCGATAGTCACACATCTCCTGCCGGACACCCTGCTCCCATCAGACCCCTCCAGCCCCAGCTGACGGCTCAGCCCCAGCACCCACTGCCCTGTCCCCGTTACGAGGCAGGTCCCGGTGCTAGGGGCCACCACCTCCATTGCCAGAGAAATGAGGTGCCAACCCTGACCAGGCGCAGCGGCGCTCCCCAACCAACGCACGGCACCGGCCGGAGCCACTCAGTCCCCACCGCAGCGGTAAGAACACCCTACCGGGCTGGGTACCGGCACCGGGGTGCCACCGGAGCATCCCAACCACTCCACATGCGGCGGCAACGACGGCGGTGACAGCAGACGATGCAGGGGATGCCGTTCTGGCAGCCTGGCCGGCAGCAGCCCCCCAGTGCCCCACGGCGAGGTCAGTGATGGGATGTGGGGGTGGGGCCGGATCCTTACCGGTCCGGGCTGCTGGTTGGACGGGTCGCAGGCCAGCGAGACGAGATCTTTCAGCGGGTCCTGCGGGTTGAGATGAGGCGGGTACCGAATGGCCGTGTGGGGGAAGTAGGTGGAGGCCGTCTGGGGGAGGATGGAGGTGGTGGGGAAATGCAGCGCAGACGACGGGTGCGGGCTTCGAGCAATACCTGCGGGCGAGAGCGGAAGGGGTGACCCACAATGTCACTGCGTGCTAGCCCTTGCCCCCCTGCCTACTCACTCGCTCGCCCTGTGCCTCAGTTTCCCCACCAGGACACTCACCGCTGTGCACCGCGATGACGGGACGGTGGTGCTGCGTGAAGCTGCTCAGCCGGGGCGAGGAGTCCTGGGGCGACGGGCTGTTGAAGGGGGACTTGTCCATCTCCGTCTTCTTCACGGTGGGGGAGATGCCTGGGGAAAGCGGGACGCAGCGTCACACCCCGGCACCTGCCACGGGACCCCAAAGCCCTGGGGGTGCTGCCAGCCTGGCCCGGGGTTAGGGTGCTCCTTCCTGGGGCGAGGGACACCCTGGGGATGGGCTGGGCACAGGGAGGATGAGTGGGTGTGACGTGGGTGTGCGTGCACACGTGTGTGCGTGGGCAGGAGGATGGGCACCTCTCGGGGTGCACTGCAGGTGTGCATGTGTGTGTGCACCAGCATACGGGTGTGCATGGGTGTGCAAACACCTGTGTGCGTGTGCGCGCATGTGTGTGCACCAGCATGACCGTGCACACCCGTGTGAGTGCGTGGACATGCACACTCGTGTGCAGGCATGTGTTCATGCATGGGCATGAGCTGCAGTGTGCGTGTGTGCCTGTGTTCTCATGTATGTGCATGCAGATACTGCGTGTGCGCGTGTGCCCACCCCAGGGGCACCAGTGGGTGCCCCCACTGGGACCTCCCCTCCCCTGGCACCCCAGGGCTGGGCGCCACATCCTGCCAGCAGAAGGAGCTCCAGGGGAGGCAGAACGGTGTCTGCTTAGGGGGTGGGACACCGCTCCAGGGACCCGCAGCCCCCAGGATCCCTGGCAATGCCAGACACCCGGGTCCCCGAGGGCCACCCCGGGGTGCAGGGTCAAGCAGGAGGGGGCAGCGGGCGCGTTAATCCCCCGCCGCCACCATGGCTTTAGCTGTGGCCATTTGGCCCAGGCCCGGTAATGGGTTTAGCCCCTTCTCAGCCGTGGGTTAGGAGGATTTCCCAGAACATCCCGTACGGGATTGTCGTAACCCCCCTGCTGCCCCCCCCACCCTTGCCCCTGCCCTGGATCAGGCCACCGGCGGGGGACAGGGACATCCCTGCACGGCTCCCTCCTGCCACGCACACCAGCCTGCAAGGCTTCAGGGAGGAGGTACGTCTCCCATTTGGGACCTTCCTGCCCCCCAGTAGCCCTGGCCCCATGGAACCGGGGTGAGGGGCAGGATGGCACACAGTCCCCTTGACATTTGGGGCACCATCCTGGGGCAGGACTCGCTTTCCCCAAGCCTGCTTCCGACAGGATCAGTGCTTCCAGCCCCCGGGCTGGGCACCCCCTTGAGCTCTGGCAGGGCTGGGGGGCCGAGATGAATCCTGGGGGGCATGGGGAGGCACGGTAAGAGCCAAGGGGGGATAAAGACCAGCGGTTCCTTTGCCTGCAGCCTGCGAAGGCGCCCTGGGGCGTGGGAGCGTTGTGCCAGCCCCGCAGCATCGCTTTAATTAGCCCAGCCCCCCCCTTCTTAATGAACAGCTAATTGGGGCTGTCTAGACAGGAAAGGGAAAAAAAACGCCAAGCAAGAAAGCAAGCTGTCCGTAACGCCAGCGGCCGCCGTGGGGCTGGGAGAGGCTGCCGTGGGGCTGGGGCACTGGGCTGGCCCTACAGAGAACACCTATAGAGAGAGCCCCTGCCTAAATGAGGGGGGTCCTATAGCAACACCACAGCACCTATAGAGAGCCTGTCCCTAAATGAGGGGGGCTATAGCAACACCCGGATATCTATGGAGAGCCTGTGCCTAAATCAGGGGCCCCTATAGCAATGTTCTGGCACATATAGAGCCTGTGTTTAAAGGGTGGGTCCTATAGCAACACCACGGCACCTATAGAGAGGCCGTGCCTTGATGGGGGGGGCCTATAGCAACACCACAGCACATACTGAGTGCCTGGGCTTTCACAGGAGCGGTCTGGAGAGAACCGGTGAGCTGGCTGGGGGCCCTATAGCAGTAGGAGGTTACTTATAGGGCACCTATAGGGCACTTATGGGGAGGCACCTACCCCCTTCCATGTCTTCTGTCCAGTTGCGGCTGCTGCTGGTGGGGGAGTTGGAGGAAGTGTAGTACTCGCCCCCTGGGCTGGTGTCGATGTCGTCCTCCATGGACCCCGACTTGTGCCGTTTGCTCCTGGGGCGCAGGGAAGGGGTCAGCGCCCATCCGCAGCAGGATCCAGCCCGCCCCCCACCTCCCCCACTGCGAGACAGCCAGTGACCCACGGCTCTGCTTGGACTCGCCCTGCCATCACCCTGGCATCGCCCCAGCATTGCTCCGGCATTTCCCCAGCATCACCCTGGCATAACCCTGGCATCGCACCGGCACTGCACCGGCAGCACCCCAGCATCATCCCAGCATCATCCCAGCATCATCCCAGCATCATCCCAGCATTGTTCCAGCATCACACCAGCATTGCCCTGGCATCACCCTGGCAGCGCTTACCCGCTGGAGGAGGTGCTGGGCAGCGTCCTCCTCATGCCGGTGCTGGAGGGGTTCAGGTCATAGGCCAGGTGGCCCTGCAGCTCCCCCAGGGAGAAGTTTGGCCCCGTGCCTGTCACCACCGGCGCTGCAGGGAGAGAGGGAGGTCAGGGGGGGGCCAGCATTGCAGGCAGCCCCAGCCCGCAACCACGATGTGGGAGCCGTTGGGACACTGCTGTGCCCGGGCAAACGGGAGTGGGAGGATGGTGGCATCATGGTGGCACTCACTTCGGGACACCTGGATGAGCTCGGTGACACTGAACACTCCCGAAGTGACGAAGCTTTCCTGGAAGTCTGTTGAATCTGTGCGGGAGAGAGGAGGAAGCGCTTGGGGGGACGACGACGACACAGAACCACCCCCGCTGCCCCGCACTGTCTTGTGGCGATGCTTGAGGGCACCCCAACACCCCCAAATCCCCCATAACGCCTCCTGCCCCCGCCTCAGCCAGCTTCGCTCCACTTCCCTCCCCCAGCAAGGGACCACCCCAACCGGTCCCCTCTGCCGAGGACACTGCGGGGCTGCTCTGTGCCTCAGTGTCCCTGTGCGTGAGAGCGCTGGCAGGGCTGGGGGCTGCACCCTCACCATGGGACCCCCTTGGCAGCTGCTGTCCCCAAGGGACACGGCCCCAGCAGGGCTCTGCCAGCTGTGGGATGAGGCTGAGGCCATGCCCAGCTCATTGCAGGTGCCCAGCAGCAGCTGGCCGGGGGGCACGACTGCACGTCAAGGGGGCCACCTCCACTGCAGGGACCTTGGGGACGTGCTCAGGTGTCCCGTGACCCCTTGCCCGAGCCCTGCCCACCCCACTCACCCAGCGTGATGGGTTTGCTGTCCTCCTGGTCCGAGCCGATGCCCGTCCTGGGGCTGCTGCTCTGCTCTGCATCTGCAGGAGGGAAAAACCACTGGGGTGAGCCACACACGCCAGTACAAGCCACGATACCAAGCGTCCCTCCCTGCGGCCCCCCCGCCGGTGACAAGAACGGGGATACCCCATGCAGGATACAGGCACTGCTCCCCCAAGGAGGGAAACCCCCAGCGATCCACCCACCCTGAGGCAGGGTGATGGCCACCCAGTTCCACTCCTGCTTCCCTACCTCCTCTGCTCCCTCCAGCCCTCACCCATCCCTGCCCAGGCAGTGTCACCGCGGCCGGGCATTGCCCTCGCCACCCCGTGTCACCTCGTTCTGCCTCCCCCAAGCCTCCCGAGGGCAGCAGGGCCCGGGGGCAGCACCCGCTTTGATGCCCGGTGCCCCTGCTGTCCCTGCTCCATCTTAGCTGAAAATAACCCGGCTCAGACACTGAGCTCAGCGGCACTGGCACTCCCTGGCACGGCATGGCATGGCACCGCCACTCCCCAGCACAGCACGGTACGGCACAACACACACCCCCTCTGGCCCGAGCCACACTGAGGAGCATCCTTCCTCCCTGGCACAGCCTTGGCCTGGCATCTCCTGAAGCCCTTCCAAAACTTTCGCCGTGTATTTCCCTCCCTGCTCCTCATCCTTCTTCCCGCTCTTCCATCATCCTCCTCCTTCTCCCACCCCTTGGCCTTCGGCGTTTCTCTTTCGCAGCTTTGGCTGATGCCAGGAAAGGGCTGTGACAATCCAAACAACACCGTCAAAACAGAGCGGCTGCGGCTGCCAGCCCGCCTGCTGGGGCTGGGGTTTTTTACCCTTTCTTTCCTTTTTTCCCCCTCTTCTTCTTCCCCCCTCCGCACCCCCCCATGCTGCCCCCCATGCTGCCCCCCAGCCCCTCGCGCACACATGGCTCCCGGGGCGGTTATTTTTGGCCAGCCAGGCCAACCCACGCTGGCAGTGGGACCGCACCGCCCCCCACCCCGACACCCCCGTGCCCGCACCACCCCCGGGGCCGCTTGACGTCGATGCCGAATGCAGCCATTTTGTCTGCCTCCCCAATTGCCACTGTTCCTCCCCACCCTTTCCCCGTGCCGGCCTGGCAGCCCTTCCATGCCGGCAGCCCTGTGGCATCCCGCCCCGATGCCGCATCCCGCCGCCAGCCAGCCCCGTGCCCATGCGCTTGCCCGCGCTCTTGCCCGCACGCTTGGCTTCCTCCAGGCAGCCATTTTAGGGAGCAGAAATTCTCCCGGCGACGGGCGCGGGGATTTTCCCCCCCCTTCTCTCCATTTTTATATTTTTTTTTTTCCCCTTTTTTTATCCCCCCATTTTGAAAGCTGCCGTGTGCCCGAGCCTGCAGGAGGGGTGCGGGCGGTGGGAGCAAGGGGGGCACAAGCGAGGCAGGGCAGGGGGCGAGTGGCAGCAGGGACCCCCCGCGCGCCTGCGGGCACCGCGTGGCCGGACACGGCCCCTCCTCGCCTCTTAAAACAACAAATCTCGCAGTGGCTCTGGAAGTGGTTAGCGATGGAGCCCGGCCAAGGCACGGGGCGGTGTCTCGCGGTTGCAGCCCCGAGGCTGGCCCGGCTCCCCCATGCTCCCCCCGCCGTCGCCTCGGGGCTCCCTGGACCCCCACTCGCCCCTAGCATGGCACCCAGTTGCCCACTCGAGGGGGTGCCTGGCTGTTAGGAACCCCCCCCGGGCTGTGCCCTCACTCAGTGGTCTCCAAGGTGCCCGGCATGGCCCTGGGCTTGGCCCACAGGGCCTCCCACCATTGCTCGCCCCGAGATGGCCCACACGGCCCCTGCTCACCCCGAGATGGTCCACATGGCCTCTGCTAACCCCGAGATGCCCCACGTGGACCCTTCCTCACCCCCAGATGCTCCACAGTGACTGTCGCTCCCCTGGGACACTGGGCACAGCCCTTTCCTCCCCCCAGAGCCACCCCAGCCCCAGCCCCTGTTGCCCCCAGGGCACCCGGCAAGGCCACTCACTTGCCCTGGGTAGCCCCCACCCCCCCGGGTGTCCCCTGTGCCCCCCACACCCTCTCACCAGCGTCCGCCAGCACTGCCAGTGCCCCCCACCCCCCATGTTGCCGGGGGGGCCTCCCCCCACCCTAGCCCCAGCCACGGCACCCCAAGGAGCACCGGGGACCTTTCCGAGCCCCAAGGTTTGGCAGCAGGACTGTCCCCTCCCAGCACCCTCATGTCCCTGCTGACGGGTGCGAGGACAGGGGGCCATGGGCTCGGTGTGTGTCCCCCCCCTCAAGCTGGCAGCCATCCTCGCAGCCGGGCGAGCTCGCCAGCAGATTTTTGGCTGCCGCCTCCGGCGCGGTGCGGCCGGGCCAAACTGCTCTCACCGCCATGTGACAGCTGCCTGCGGCCGGCCCGCGCGCGCTAAAATGGCGAAGGCATCACCGGGCTCCCGCCGTGGCCTCGCTCCCCCAAGGGGATGTTGGTTTTTTTTTTGGGACACACCAAATTCAGCACCCAAAAAGTGGCTCGGCCACACTGGGAAGGCGAAAGAAGCCTGGGGAGATCCCCTGTGCCCTCCAGCCACACTGATGGGGGGGCATCCTGCACCCTCCACACCCCCTGGGGCTGGGATGGGAGACTGAGGTTGGGGGGAGGACGCTGCTGCCACGTTGCGGGGAGCCCGGTGGGGACGGGGTTCAGTGCCAAGGCCCCCCCCCGGCACAGAGGGGGAGAGCACTCGGTGACTGAACAGGTCGATCCGATCACTTTTAAAAATAGCAAAGTGTGTGCCCAGGGCCAGGGGGGCGCTGCCTGGGCTCCTGGCTGCGCTGGCAGCCTGGACCGATGCCACCCATTGAATTATGGATCCCCGGCACCCTGGCCCCGCCGGCTGGCATGGTGCTGCCAGCCCCACGGCGACTCCCTGCCTATGGCCTCGGTGCATGGGAACGACCCCCGGGCAGCAGGGCTGACCTTGGCGGGGGGCGTCCCTGCAGGCCGGGTGCCCCCTGGGGCTGACGCGGCTGCAGAAGAGCCCTGGCTCCATGCCCGAGCACTGATGGTAACAGAGCACGGTGTTACCGGCAGTGGTGCGGGCGCAGGCGCAGAGGCTGGAGGATGCCTGGGTCTGGCAGAGCTGCTGGCGCCGGCGTGAGTGGCCATAGCCCCCCCGGCTAGGGCAGCAGCTTTCTTCCCCCCCAGCTCTGCTGGTGACAGGGCAGGAGATGGGAGAGGGCTCAGCACCGCCGCCTGCAGGCTCCTGCCCTGTGCCTCAGTTTCCCTTGGGGCCAGCTTGGGGCTATGTCCCCTGGGGATTTTCCCCCCGCCTCTCCCTCAGTGGTGCTGCAGCCCCAGCAGCCACCCAGGGGCAACGTGCAGCTCCCCCAGTGCTGCTGGCTGGCCTCTCCCACAGCACCCATCACTAGGGCCCAGAGTGAACAGCCTGGTCAGGATGGGGGATCCCCTGGAGACCTGAGGGAGCTGCAGTGCTGTGGGGTAGTGGTGCCACTGGAAGGACTAGGGGTTGGTGAGGCTGCCAGGGGGGAGCATATGATTTAGGGGCCACTCCCTGCCAAACCCCAGCACCCCCCACCCCACAGTGACCCCCCTGTTCTGAGTGCCTCCATTGCCCGTCCCGCTGGGGTGGCCCTTACATAAAACCCGGAACAGACCTGCTTGTGTAACCTCCTTTATATAATACCCCGAGAAATGCCGTGTCTGCCGGGTAAATCCCAGCTCAGCCGGGCTGGCCGGCACGCCGGGGGCACTGGACCCCTCCGCCATGCCCTTTATAACATACCGCTCCCCCTTCGGCCCCCCAGCCCCTGTGCCCGAAGGGCTGCAAGTGGTATGAGGGGGTGAGATGAGTTTGCTGGATCTCAGCCTGCTCGTGCCGCAGGAGGGGCAGCTTCTCCTCCCCCAGCCGAGCAGAACCCCGGGGAGGTCCTGGCTGGAGGCATCCCCCGAGGTGGCGGGGGGGGGACGGACGCGCCCCGCTGCCACGTTCGCCGGCTGCAGCCAGCTGGCCCGGGCGGGAGGCCGGGGAGGCGCGAGCACGTTGGCCGGCGCCTGCGAGCGAAGCGCCGGCGCGCTGGGAGAGAGCGGGGTTGTCCTCGGCCGACCCCGGCCAGCGCAGGGAGATGGCAACAGCCGGGGGGAAACCCCCCCAGGCAGGCTGCATGGCCGCCCCCTCGCTCAGCCCTGCCAGGCCTGGGCCACATCCAGCGCTGCCGGCGCCCGCCGAGGTGAGCAGGGACAGATGGCAGCGGACAAAGGGAGGGGAGAGAGTGGGACGGACAAAAGGATGGCTGAGCCCCCCACCCCCTCCGGGACCCCCCCCACGGGCACCCCTCCCCCCAGCACCCTGGGCTGGAGAGACTGGGGGGCACTCAGAGGTGCAGCTGTTTGGAGGGGATGGGAGAGAGAAAGGAGAGAAAGGAGAGACAGAAAGACAGAAAGAAAGAGAGACAGAAAGAAAGAAAGAAAGAAAGAAAGAAAGAAAGAAAGAAAGAGGAAATGGAAGTGGAGAGAAAAGGAAAGAAGAAAAAAAAAGAAAAAGAAAAGAAAAAGAAAAAGAAAAAGAAAAAGAAAAAGAAAAAGAAAAAGAAAAAGAAAAAGAAAAAGAAAAAGAAAAAGAAAAAGAAAAAGAAAAAAGAGAAAAAGAAAAAGGAAAAGAAAGAAAAAAGAGAAAGAAAAGAACAAAAGAGAGAAGAAAATAAAAATAAGAGGGAAAGAGCTGACAGGGAGGAGGGAGGGAGGGAAGGGGAAGCGGAAGGCAGGAGGGCAGAAGGGCAGGAGGGTAGATGGGGCGGGAGGGGACACCCCAGCTCTGTAGGTCCAGCCAGGGGGTCCCAGGCCTGGCCACCTGCCCACCCTGCCTGCCCTGCCAAGGCGCCAGGCCCTGGGCAGCTGCTGGGGGCTGCCAGCATGTCGCTGCCCCACCAACCCCAGCCCATGGGCACAGCACAGCCCCACGGAACGGCACAGCACGGCATGGCACGGTCCTACAGCATTACATGGCCCCACAACACGGCACAGCCCCACAGCACAGCCCCACGGCACAGCCCAACCCCTGGCTGTGGCACAGCCAGACCCTGCCCAGAGTCCCATGGGCCCCCCAATGGCCCCTCTGACCCCCACCTCCCCCCAACACTGACCGCAGGCATCGCTCCCAGTGCATCGTGGGAATCTCCCGTCCTGGGGCTGAGGCCACATGGGGCTGGGGGGGGGGGGGCAGGTTCAAGCCCTCCTCTTGGATGGCCAAGACCCCAGCACGGGGGCCAGCATGGCAGGGGACCCCAACTGTCAGTGCCAGCCCGGTTTGGGGGCGCAGTGGCATGCCGGGGGGCTTGGCGGCATCTGTTCCCCCACTCCATGCCCACAGCCGCCGGCGGGAGGGAGCGCCACGGGCATCTGCTGCCCCAGCTGTCCCTTGCCAGCGCGGCACAGAGCTGGGCGCCCAGCCAGGATGGCAACTGCGGCCCTGGGGAGGGCACGGCGCTTGGCAGCGTGCGGGGATGGCGGGTGGTGAAGGCGGGGGACGGCAGGTGCTCACGAGACGGAGCTCACTCATCTTTTATTCATCGGGCACTGAACGGTGCAGGAAGCACTCTGTCCCCTTGCCCCCCCTATCCTGGCACCACAGGACGTGGCACCCGGTGCCAGGTCCCCGGCAGGCATCGCTCACCCCGGCCGAGGCTGCGGTGCTGAGCATAGGGCAACTCGCTTCGCTGGTGAGGCGGGGCTGGGGCTGCCCCCTGCCAGCTGGGCGCTGCAGGGAAGCCGGCTGGCTCCGGCGCACTGCGGGAGAGCCGGGGAAGCCCTGACCTCCCCAAGGTCGCCGGCACATCGATCCCCAGAGCTCCAGCACGCCGAAGCCATCCTGGCTGCTGCCGCCGCTGAGCTCGCAGCAGGGCTGGGCTCGGGGACGGCGGGTCCCCCGGGCGGTGACGCTGCAGGGGACAGGGATGGCTGGGGTCACTGCACTTTCCACCCCGCCTCTGTGGCACGCAGCTCTTGGGGCCAGGAACCCAGCCCCTGTCGATTCTCTGATGTCTCATATCCTTGTGCCCTTTCCTGGGGGGGGGTGTGTGTCTCTCCTCCCGCATCCGCTGGGCTCTGCCTGTCTCACTGCCCTCAGCCCCGGCCTCCCTGTTTGGCTCGGAGCGGAGAGATACCCGGAGTGGGAAGAGGGTTTGCACGTCTTTATCTGCGTGCAGGGGGGTTCTCCGGCCACCTGCCCGCTGGTGCCCAGCTCCGCGAACGGCAGAGCCCAAATATTGTGCACCCCATCAATCTCCTCGCCACCCTGCCGATAAATATTTGTGCGGGGGCTGGCGGAGCGGCGCTGCCCAGGGAAACGCCTGCTCCTCCATCTGGAGGGGACCGCGCAGACGTTTGGCACGGCCGGCCTGGCACGGCCGCAGGCGCGCTCGGGACGAGAGCCCTGGCACGGGCTCCCTGGCAGATTGGTGCCATCTGCCTTGCGCCTCAGCCAGCGGTGAGGCTGGTGAGGGGAGATAAGGGGCTGCCAGGCGGTGGGAGACGCAGATGCTGGCACGGCATGGAGGTCCCTGCCTCCCCCCGGCTGCTGGCCCCCCTCTGGCGGCACGGCCGGCTGCACGCCGTAGCGTGCCGGGGGTGTCAGGAGCGGGATGCCACCCTGGGGCCTGCCGCCTGCTTGCCCTGGGCACCCATCTGCTCCCACCCTGCACAGCCCTGGGGGGGGGCAGAGCCAGGCTCAGCTGCCAGGCACTGTCAGGGGAAGCTCACTGCAGGGCAGAGCCTTGTGCCCTCTCACTGAGCACATCGGCTGCAGCGTCCCTGCCAGCCCAAGAGCACCCCAAAGGGTGCGAGGGGCCAGCACAGACCCCATCCTGCCTCCCCCCAGCTCCTGAAGACCAGCTGGGATGGGGTCCAGGGATGGGGGGGTGCCAGGATGGGGATGCAGGGCTGGGAGCACGAGGAGGGGTGTCCAGGGATGGGGGGGTGCCAGGATGGGGATGCAGGGCTGGGGGCAAGAGGAGGTGGGTCCAGGGATGAGGGGTGCGAGCATAAGGGTCCAGGCATGCGGGACGCAGGGATGGGGATGCAAGGATGGGGATGCAGGGATGGGAATGAAGGGATGGAGGCACAAGGGTAAGGGTAAGGGTAAGGGTGAGGGTGCAGGGAGGGGGGGCCCACAGAGGTGGGGAGCACTGAGGTGAGGGTGCAGGGAGGGGGGCACCAGCCCCCCCAGACTGGCTGCTGCCGTCAGGAGCTGCTGGGAGGAATCTCTCTGTAATGCTTCGAAGGTCCTGGCACCATCGACTGGGGAGATTGATTACCATTTTACTGCAATGCTTTTGACTTTCACCAGCGACCTCCGAGCTCCCCCCCCCAAACCCCCCCCCACCGCTGCACACCCAGCTCCGGGCTGCTGCGCCATCCCCTCCCCCACTGCGGTGTGCACAGCCCAGCCCTGCTTCCATCCTGCTCCCACCCAGCACCCACCTCTGCACCCATCCTGCACCCATCCTCCTGCTCCCAGTCCCGCATCCAGACCTGCTCCCATCACCTTGCTCCCAGTCCTGCACCCATCATCCTGCTCCCAGTCCCGCATATGGCCCTGCTGCCACCCAGCACCCATCATCCTGCTGCCATCCAGCATCCATCATCCTGCACCCAGCCCTGATCACATCCAGCACCCAGCCCTGCACCCAGCGCTTCTCCCATCATCCTGCTCCCAGTCCTGCTCCCACCCAGCACTCATCATCCTGCTCCCATCCTGCTCCCAGCTGGCAGCCCGCCCTGCCTGCAGGGGTACCGGGGGCCATGGGTGCTGGGCAGAGTGCTCCGGGGGCCGGTGCTGCGCTGCTGATCGCTGGGCAGTGGACCCAGAGGTTCAGCGCTCCCCTGCACCCCACAGCGGGACTGGCACGGGGCCACCCCCCAGCCCGGCATCGCTCAGGCCTCAGTTTCCCCAAGTGCACCCGGGGGCTCAGATAGCCAGGTGGAACTTCCAGGTAGAAGGACGAGGGGCAAGAAAGAGCCCAGAGGTAGAGCTGGCCCTTGGCATCAGTCCGGGGGTGGCTGGGAGCTCAGCCCCCCCACCCCAGACTGCCCCCGACCCCAGGTGGGGAGAGCAGTGCCGGGGGGCTCCTCCACCGCCTCCCCTCCCCGGCGTTGCCAGAGCAGCGGCTGGGAAATTGTGCTGACACCAGCAAAATGGGCCGGGCGTAGGCGGGGGAGCCAAGAGCCCACGTGCTCCGGCCTGATAACGGGGGGCCGCGGGGGCTGCGGGGAACCGGAGCTGCCCGGCCGGGGGGGCTACATGTAGCCGAGATCCCCCCCAGCCTCCTCCAACCCTCCCTCAGGCTCTTTGGGGCTGGGGATGCTGCGGGGGGGCGCTGGCTGCAGGCTGAGATGTGCAAAGAGAGAAAGCGAGCAGGAGCGAGCAGGCAGGAGCGAGCAGGCAGCGTGCAGGGCAGGGAGGTGGCCAGCAATCGTGGGGGACACCCAGCGCACCCCAAGCGGTGCCATCGCCTGGCCTGGCCATACAGTGCAGGGTCCCACTGGCTGCCCCAACATCCCTCCTTGCCTCAGTTTCCCCACCGAGGCGGCAGGCCGGGTAGCTCCTCGCTAGCCACAGCCTCACAGAAGGTGCCCACTGCGGGCTGGGGCCGGGACAATGCTGAGCACCCGCCCCACCGCAGCACCCCGCACCCTGCAGCATCCCGGGGGGGTCCCACCCCCACCGCAGCCGATGCCACCGGCCCATCCTGGTCCCCCTTAACCGGGACACGGAGCGACCTTAAGAGGGAAAGTGAGAGGCTGCCAGGCCTTATCAGAGAGTATTTACAGCCGCTGTGTTCCCAATTAGACAGTCAGGTGACTGCGGCTGCTGGGGACCCAGACGCCGGGGTCAAGGTCGCCGGTGGGGGGGGTGGGGGTGGCAGAGGGGCAGCCACCTCCCTGGGGACACCCGCCAGCTGCGGCGTGGCCGGGGAACCCGCCGGGGTGGGCACCCCAATGCGGGACACTGAGCGGTGCAGCGGACTCCGTCACGGCTGCCATGGGTCCCTGCCATCAACACAGGCTCCCAGTCCAGTGTGGGGGTGCTCCCAGTCCAGCCCAGTCCAGGGTACCCCCCAGCCCAGTGTGACACTGTACCTCCAGCCAAGCCAGCACACAATGCCCTCAGTCCAGCCCAGTATGTAGTGCCCCCAGCATGGCATGCAGCACCCCAGTTAAGCCCAGTACCCCATCCCAGTTCAGCCCAGCACAGCCATGTCTCAGCCCAGTACATGAAACCTTCCTACCCTGCCCAGCAGCTGCTGCCCTGTCCTGCACAGGGTACCCATGCCCCCCCCCCCCCGCCAGTGCCCGGGCAGCACAGCACCCGCCGTTCCCAGTGCACTGCTGGGACCCATCCTGCCTCCAAGCAGGCGAGCCACGTGCACCAGGCGTAACGGTGCCAGCACCACGCGTGCGCACACGTGCACCCCCCCAGCTGATGGTCAATGTCCCCCTGTCTGGGCCCTGGGGCAGGATCTGGTCCCAACTACTCACTGGCAGAGGCTGTGCCCTGCTTGTCCCCAAAGCCACGAGGGCTTGGGGCACATGCGGCTCCCTGAGGACTGGGGGGACGTATGCCCAATGTGCCTCAGTTTCCCCAGTGACACCCAGCACACCCCACTGCTGGCCAGGCAGGGTAGGGCCCGTGCCCACCATTATTCATGGCTCTGGCACCCCCTTTGTTGGGATTGTGGCACCATGATGCCCTCTGTGGTGTCACTACCCACCCCTGGACCCTGGCCAGGGCTGGGCAAGGAGCCCCATGCTCCCCCTGCTGTGGTGTTGATGGGGCCGGGGGGCACGGCTGCAGGGCATCACCCAGTGCTGTGGGTGTGTGCTGCCAGAAGGGGACTGATGTCCTTGTCCCTGCACCCGGGCAGCTTGGCCTGGCCGTGGAGGGCTGCGAGCCCCTCGGCTGCCAGTCCCTCGACCACCCCTCGGGGCTGCATGTCGCAGACCCCCCTGGCTCTGCATCATCCCTGCGAAACCCACCCTTCCCTTGCCTGCGGGGATCTCGAAGCATCTCCCTGGGCTCCTCACCCACCTGGGGGTGCTGGGAGATGTCAGGGCCCGTGGGGGACCCCAGTTGCCGGGTGGGTGTCTGTGCCAGCACGTCCCCAACCGGATAAAATAAACCTGCCTGGATAAAATAAGATCTGACTCGAGCTACTACGAACTTCTCTTGCCCGACATGCAAGGAGGTGGCTTGAGTTGGCAGCGAGGATGGTGGCTTAGGGACCTAGTCCTATCAGCCTGGGAACTGCTGTCTGCCCTGCCCACCGTGCCTCAGTTTCCCCCTTTCAATCGTCAAGGCTTCAAGAGCAGATCTGACCCTCCCTCCTCGCTGGAGTGAAACCAGCCCAGTCCTCCCAGCGGGTCTGTGGGACTCCCGGGCAGGTGAAGGGCAGGGGAGCAGCACCCCCTCAGTGCAGAGAAGAAGCTGCTGGGGTTTGCCCCTGCTGGCATTATTGCTTCCCCCTCCCCAAATGGCCTTAGCCACTCTTGTCCCTTCCTCGGTCCTCCGCCAGGTGAGGGGCTGGGATGCCAGCCCACGGCAAACTGGCACTGCTGGACCAGCTCCAGCCCTCGGGGGACGTGCCAGGAACAGGCTGTCCCTTCCCTGCCCACGCCGCCCACCCGCTCCTCCGGGCTGGCAGCACAGGCAGCCGCGTCAGGCAGGCGTGGGACACAGGGGTAACCCCCTAAGCCACCCCTCTGGGGATGCCCGGGGCCAGGAGCATCCTCAGGGACCGCTCGCCTCCTCCCCTCCCTGGCACGCACCTCCCGGGGCAGCCAGGATGCACCCAGGGGAGAGCATCTGTGTGGGCAGGGTGGGGGGCACCCACTCCTCTTTACAAGGTCTGCCAATGGGAAATGTGTCCCTGAGTGGTGTCCCCAAGCTGGAGATGGGACAGATATTGCAGGGGGGGATGGGAAAGCTAGAACACCCCCCCGCCTGCCCAGGGAGCTGGATCTGGTTGGGGGTGCATCCTGGCATTGCCTCACAGGGACGAGCACCCACCGAGCACCCACCTCTCTCGCGGACGAAGTACGCCAGGTAGAGGTCGAGCTCCTTGACGGAGACGCTGATGTGGTGGGGCTGGACGCAGAGGATGGGGTTGGTGCACTGGCCCGACTTGACCAGGCGCTCGCCGTCGGTGCTCTCCAGTGGGATCCCTTTGAAGAGGATGACCATGACCAGGTCCAGCCGCCACACCTTGTCCGCCTGCCGCAGGCAGTCGATGCGGCGCATCTTCCCCTTCTGGTCGGGGTTGGAGAGGACGCAGCACGAGGGCTTCTTGCCCGTGATGGAGAGCACGAAGTCCTCACGGCACTCGGGCCGGATGTCCTTGCGCAGCTTGGCCAGGAGGCGCGAGGCCCATTTCTGCTTCACCTCCGGCTTCTCGCTCAGCAGCTCGTCCTTCACCGCCCTCTCCTCATCCTTCGTCATCCTCTTCTCGTGCTTCTTGAAGTACTTGCGCTTGCGGGCCTGCAGGTTGAACCAGGTGTAGGCGAAGGCCCGGACGTGGGGGAGCAGCGCCTCGATGAAGGGGTGGAATTCATCCTGGGGGAGCAGAGGGACAGGTGGTCACTCCCAGCTGAGCCCCCCCCAAACCCACGCTGGGATAGTTGGGGACCCCATGGGGACCTGGCTGGGGACATCCCTGCCGGGCTGCATCCCAGTGCAAACAGGAGGAAGAGCTGTGGCAGAGGCATGTGCCCACCATGGACGGGGAACCCCTCCCCATGCAGTGGGATCCCCTTGCATCCCGGCACCCCCCCATAAATCCCACCGGCTGCAACGCTCCCAGGCACAAGGCACGTCAGCTCGGCAGCACTCGGACCCTCTCCCCTTCCCGCCCGCGCCTGCCGGGATCCGCTCCCGACAGAAATCCCGCCTGCCATCACACCCACCGTGCCACTGCCAGACCGCAGCACCCAAGGGATGGGTCCCCCACACCCCCAGCATCCCGGCTGCTCCCGCAGGGGCTGTGGGTGCCTTGGACCTCTCCACTCCCTCTGGACCAGCGGGAAACTCCCCCAGTTTGCCCCAGTTGCGGCCAGCCCGGCAGCTGGCGCCCGGCCCGGTGCACAAGGCGTGCTCTGACTGCCTTTTTCCATTTGGCGAGCACTGCTGGACGAGTCTGGCCCCAAAAGAAAACAAGGAAAATGCATCCCCCCTCCCTGGCCCCTCCTTCACGCATCCCTTTTTATTTTTTTTTTCCCCAGTTTGGAAAATCAGTGCTTCCTGGCTGGAGGGGGCCACAACCCCCCCGAGGGATGGAGAGGTGTCAGGGCATCTCCTGGCAGGGAAAACGGCAGGGAGAGGGCCAAGCATCCCAGTGCGTGGCCAGGGAAGCAGCAGCAAACTGGTCCCCGAGGGCAGGATTTGGCCCTTGGGGTCCCTCATGGCAAGGGATGATGTGGAGGGGGAATGAGCCTTGCTCGGTGCTCGAGTCCCACCAGAGGCTGCCAGCGCTGGGCAGGGGGCAGCTGGTGGCAGCTGCCACCACCGTGCCACAGCCCCTGTTTGCAGGGTCATGCCCGGGTTTGGTCACCCCCCCAGCGGGGAAGGCGCCAAGGGCAGGTGCTGCTCTGGGGAGGGACGCAGGGGGTGGCCGCTGGGCAGCAGCTGGGGGGGGGACACAGCCCAGGCAGTGGGATGGAGCAAGCGGCTCCGGAGACGGTGACTGGCCCCGCTCAATCCAGGGCAGCAATGACATTCCCCAGCTGAAGCAGCCCTGTCCCAAAGTGACCCTGCTTGGATGGAGAGTGTCCCCTGAAGCAGGGTCCTGGTGGGGACTGGCCCCACATGGACCCACTTGGCCCCACGTCCAGCATAGACCCCGTTAACCCCAAACCAGCCCCTACGAAACCCCAAACCCACTCCCCCAGCACAAATCCTGCTAAAAGCCAGAGCAGGTCCCCCGGCCCCTTGGACCAGTGTCCCCTGCACAGACCCCGCTGTGACCTGGCACAAACATCCCAGCACAGACCCTACCATCCCCTGAACCCGGCACAGGCCCCAATAACCACCAGCACAGCCTCACTAACACCCCAAAACTCCCCCCAAGCACAGACCCCATTATTTGCCAGCACCGATCCATCACCCCAGCACAGACCCCACCAACAGCCCCTGCTCCGGACCCAGCTGTGTCCCCACGGGTGTCCCCCCATACCCCGCAACGGAACAGGGAACCCACCCTCGCTCAGCAACCCACCCGTGGGGACACAACCCTGCTGGGGGACTCATCCTGACCCTGGGGACCCACCCCTGCCTGGAGGATTCATCCTGCCAGGGAATCCGTCCCTGACTTGGTGGAGCCATCCCGCCGGCTGCTCCCGGGGCAGCTGCAGCCCCACACGGCCGCAGGGTCTGGTTCCCTCCCCGGCAGCAGCCGCTAATTCAGTGCAGCTGGGCAAGGGCTGGGCATGTGTCTTAAATCAGGGAAGAAGGTCAAAGAAAAGTAAGACAGGAGCCGAAAAAAGCAGCAGCGAGTTCCAAAAACAATACTTGGCCGGGGCGGTGGGCGGCTGATCTTCCTTGGTGGCCGGTTATTCAGACGAGCTCTACAAATTGCTGCCATCCCCTGGCCCCGCCACCCTCCCCAGGCAGCCGGCGGCAGGGCTGGCTGCAGGGCTGGGGACACCGCGCCATTGTCCCCATCCCTGCCCGCCTGCTAGCCAGTGCCACCCCGGGCACCGCTGCAGGGATGTGGGGCAAGAACCAGGTTATCCGTGTTGGGGGTGGCAGCACCCTTGGGTGCTGCTCGCCCTCTCTGCGAGGGCCGGGGTATGCTCGGTGCCCTGCCACAGGGCGGCAAGTGCAAGCCCTGGTTTCTGGGGGGCTCCGAGCAGACGCTGGCTTTGTCTCCCCCCTCATCATGGTGTTTGGATCCCACTTGAACCTACATCTGGGACCCCCAAAAACTTGCTGCGTGCAGAAGCCCTGATGGCCCTCGGTGGCCCTGAAGCCATGGTGGCCACCCCCCTGTCTAGGATTAGGGTGGGACGGGAGCGGTACCGAAAGCCGATCAGCCCCTCACCAACTTTCCCTCCCGCCCGGCTTATCCCGCGCCGAGATGCCGCGCGGAGTTAAGCCGCTTTAGCGGGGCCAGGCGAGGGCGGCCGGGGGGCACCAGGACAGACGGTCGGATGGGTGGGATGGCTGAGGGGACAAACTAGAGCTCTTGGGGACCGTCCCTGTGCCCTCCATCCCCACCACGCTGCTGGCACCGTGCAGCCAGCGAGCCCCTCGGCCCAGCACCCCACCCCGGCTGACTCTGGCCAGCGCGGCTTCGGCGAGAAGAGGCAGGGATGTGCTTTCTGTCTGTCCCTGTCACCGATCCCCGCCGTCCCCGCTATCCCGGCCGGCAGCGAGGAGCGCCGGCAAAGGGCTGGTTAAGTGTTTCTCCTGCTGTTTTTCCTTCGCGGGGCTGGGAAGCAGAGACGTGCTGCAATACCCCAGACGAGGCTGCTCCCGGGGCATTTCCGGATGGGAATCTGGCAGCAGAGCCTGTGCTTGGGCCCCATCCAGCCCAGGCTTGTAAAGCCCCGCTACCCGGGGAGGAGTACGCCTGCGTCGGGGTGCTGCCGGCCCCGGCACAGGGCCCCCCCCCTCACACCCTCCTCCCAGGGACTGGCACAGCGCTGGCTTTCCCTGCCAGATGCTATGAGGGGAAACTGAGGCACGGGTCCCTCCCGGTGTTAGTCCTGCCGTGGAATGGGGAAGGGAAGAAGCGATGCTCTGAGTGGAGCTGGGCATGCCGTGCCAGGATTAACTCCTCCTGCCCCCGTTCCTGCCCGTCCTCGCCGGCTGGGCCGGTGCTGGGGCCCTGCACCCTGGCTGCTCGGCCCCGGAGGTGGCTTCAGCCCTGGGGACAGCGGAGGATGTTCTGTGCCACACGGGGACACAGGGCCCGGCATGGGGCACCTCAGCCAGGCACCACGGCACGGGCTGGCCAGGCCTCTGAGCATCCTCCGCTCCAGTGCCTTGTCCAAACAGGTCGGGCTCAGCAAAACAGCCTGAATTTTCCGATGAAAAAACGTTTCCTCAGGAAATTCCCGAGCAGTTTTCATGGGGGAGGGGGGAACATGGGGAAGGAGGGTGGAGGAGGAGGAGGAGGGGGACAGGAGGGGTCAGTCGCCTCGGCAGCAGGTTTTGCTCCCCACTGGCATGGCCCCGGACCCGGGGAGGAGCAGGATGGCATCCCCGCCGCGGGCAAGCAGCCGTGCGGGGGACCTCGCCGCATCCCGGCCCTGCAGGGACCACACAGGGATTATTTTATGAAAGGATGCTCAGCCTCCCCGCCAGCCAGCCACACACCTCCAAACCGCTGCCGGCTCCCACCGCCGCCGCTCCTGCCAGGTCCCGCTCCCCGCGGCCGCACGAGCCCAGGCAGGGGCTGGCAAGTTGGGTGCTGGGTGCTGTGCCCCCATGGGAAGCCTTGGCACGATGGCGGGGGGGGGGGGGACGACACAGGAAGCAGCCACAGAGATTCTGGTTATCCTGAGAATCCCGAAATCCGGGTACCAAAAAGGGGCACGGTGGCGACATGCTCCTTCCCCCGACCTCGGTTTCCCCTTGCCGGAGCCCACGGGCAACCTTGGCACAGATGAAACACTTTCGTGTGGCCCTAGCAAAGCCTCCGGTAGCCGCTCCTTAACTGTTCGCCAAAGCGGCTCTGGGTAATAAGTTAACCTGGTAATGAGACCTGTTGCCGAGACGGATGCAAATGATAGGGAAGTGCTCATTAGAGGGGATGGAAGGAGGCACTTAGGCCCTGAAAAGCACCCAGCCTTTCCCGGGGCGGCCCTGCGCTGTATTAGAGCCCATTTTACAATAATTGCTCCAGAGGAGGAAATCTATTTGGATTCATCATAAAGTATTTATTAACAAAAGCTTATTCATAATTTTTGCTGCTCGCCGGCACGGCGCGGCCAGGCTTCCCGGCCGGCTCAGCGGCTCCTAACGAGGCTTCCCCGCCGCTGGTGAGCGGCGTTGCCGTGCTGGGAAGGGGGAAACTGAGGCATGACGGGTGCAGGGCAGCGGGAGGGAGTGCGGTGGCCACCAAAGCTCCCTGAAAAGCAGCTGGGGAGATGGTACGAGCTGCGCTGGCCTCGCCTGCGCACACCTGGCCCCATGCCGGAGCTGCCCGTGGGGCAGAACAGGCTATGGCAGCCATGCTGCCCCACAGCTCCCGGCAGCAGCAGCTGAGCCGGGGTGGGGACGACCCAGCCCCGCGCTTGCAAAACCCCCTCTTGCAGCCCGCACCAGGGCACGGAGCCCCGGTGCCCAGGGCAGCCTGGCTGGCACCACCGGCACAGGCAGGGGTGAACGCAGGACATGGTGCCACCTCCCTGCAGCTCCTCTCCCCAGACCTCAGGGCTTTTTTTCCCCCCTCTCAGGGAAGACAGCATCCTCCAGCCAACATCTCTACATGGCTCACGGCTGCGTACGGGCTGGACCGTACCCTCAGGATGCAGCCACCCTGTTGGGAGGGTCAGCCAGGATGGATGCACAGCCAGAAAGGGCTTCATTTACTGCCGCGACGCTCAGCCCTGCTCAGGGTTGGACCAGGAGGCAACGGACGGGGTAATAAAGCACCCGGTGCTCACCATGTACCCGGGACCACAGTGGCCCCAGACCCCTCGCTGAGCCACCCTGGGCTGGCCAATAACACCCCACCGGGTCCTTGGAGCCACCCAGGCGCAGGCAGGTCCCTGCCGCCCCGCGGGCACCGTGAGCACCCCGCGCTGTGCCGGTGCCCGCCTGCCTGCACCTACGTGCCGGGGCGGGAGGCGATGTCGGCGCTCGCCCTCGCAGGTGGTGCGGCTGCGAGCGGGGGCGCGGGGAGCGCGCCGAGGCCGCTGCCGCGGGTCAGGCGAGGCCGCGGCACAGAGAACCTGCCAGTTGCTTTGGAAAACAGCAGGAAGAAAAGCAGCTCTCTTTGCAGCCCCGGGCTCAGGTGCCAGCACCGCCTGGGCCCACGCCAGCCAGCACAGCCCTCCCCGGGGAGACAGCACTGCCGGCAGACGGCGGCCGGGGGTGGCCCAGGTGGGCTAAAGCCGGGGGGTGGAACTCTTCCAGCAGCACGGCACTTGCCCCAACCCCGGGCCCATCACCCTACCTCTGATCTGCCCGCACGCACCCTCACCTCTGGCAACAACCGGAGCTGATGGTCCCCGACTTTGCTAAACACACCCCAAAGCAGGGAGCGGCGTGCCCAGGGCAAGGGGAAGGGGTAAGGATGCTCCAGGGATGGTACCCAGCGGCGGCACAACCAGCACTGGCGGGTGGAGGGGCCGGGAGGGCACTGGGGAGGGAGATGTGACGGTGGGAGCGCCCGGAGCTGCTCGCTGCCTGCCTGCAGACGCGCTCGGGTCTCCCAGGTGCTTCAGTTTCCCCAGGGGCCCCAGTCCCCTCAGGTACCTCAGTTTCCCTGGATGCCTCAGTTCCCTCAGGTGCCGTCTCTGCCTGTCCCCCTCGGGGTGCTGCTTCCCTGGGGTGACCCCACCTGTCCCCACGGTGCAGTGCTGGCTCTCCAAAGACAGGGAAACTGAGGCATGGCACCCACCAGGACAGCCTGCAGTAGAGGCAGGACACGATGGCAGCTGCTGGGGTCCAGGAGAAGCCCTAGGAGCAGCACAGGGGGAGCGCGGAGGGGACCCGGCCCATGGCCAAGGAGATGTCCCCCCGCCCCGGGAAGCATCCCGTGGCCGGCAGTGCCGGGGCCACGTGGCTTCCCAGCCGAAACCCCCCTGGGGCTCCAAGGAAGGGAAATGTTTTCTGGAACTGGAAAAAAAAAAAAGCTTTGCCAACAAGGCCCCTGCGCTGCCAGCTCCTCCGCCCGGCCCTGCGTCAGCGCGGGGCCCCGGGGGTGGCCTGCCCCCCCAGCCCCGCTCCTGGCACACGGCGGGGACTGCGGCTACGGGGGTGGCAGGGCTGGAGCAGTGCCTGAAACCCAGGGCTTTGCCCACCCTGCACCCTGGGGTCCCAGCCTGGGAACTGCTGGGATGTGACATGGGGACAGCGGCAGGCATGGGGAAACTGAGGCAGGAGAGATGCCTGGGACCGGCAGCACTGTGTTCGCCCCACGGAGGGCAAGCAGTCTCAGCTCAGCATCCCCCCCAGCACTAAGGAACCTGGGACCAGCCAGGGCCCCCCAAACCCCCCTGGGGACCTGAGCCCGGCTTTAGCCCCTGACGCAGGAGGTTTTATTTCCCTCCATACATATTTTTAGCCCTGCCTGCTCCGTCCTGGCCTTTCCAAGAGGGATTAATTCCCCCTCCCCCGCCAACATACACCATTAAAGGTGTGGGGGTGCAGAGAGAGGTCCGTAGCTCCCTCCCGGGGATGCCTGCCAGGAGGCGGCGGAGATGGCACTGGGGGTGTCTCTGCACCCCGTGATGGGGAGTGCCACCATGGGCTCGCGGTGCTCACCCCAGCGCAAATCCAATCCCCGGCGGGTTGGAGCAAGTCACCAGTTAAAAATAGCCCCGGCCTTTTGCCGAGGAGCCGGCGACCTTGCGGGAGGATCGGCCGGCCCCAGGGCTCTGGCGGTGAAGAGTTCACGGCCCCCCCGCAGCCCTGTCGCCTTCGCTGCGCCTCGGACATGGCCGCGGTTCAGCCTCCGCCCTGGCTCCCCGGAGGCTGGGGACACCCTGCCAGGACCCTCCACCTAGGGACGGGGAAACTGAGGCACGGGGCAACAACAGGCTCTCCCGGAGAGCAAAGGGGGACGAGGGTGTCCCCAAAGTGTCAGCAGTGCCCTGAGCGCTGAAGGACAGGGCTGCTTTAACGGCGGCGGGGGGGGGGGTTCATCCGCTTTCGGCAGCTCAGCAGAGCCTTCCTGGGGAGATTCAAAGGCTGAGCCCAAGCCGGGTCCTATTTCGGGAGGGTTTTGGATGCCTCCCAAGCAGCAGGAGTGGGGGCTGGCCCGGACAAAGGGACTCTGTTCGGGACGCTGGGCTCCGGCGGTGCCCGGTGCGGAGGCTGGTGGCTGTGGCTGGTCCCCTTGTCCCCTGTGTGACGAGTCAGCACCCAGGGCTGGGGCACGGGGCGAACACCCCTCTCCCGCGCTGGGTGCTGTACCCACCTGGAGGTAAACTGAGGCACGGGGTGGGACTGTCCTTGCCTCCCGGGCCATTGCTGTAACCGCTAAGTGACACTGCCGTACCGCAGAGACAGCCGTGCCAACCTGCCTCGTGACGTGGAGTCCACCAGCCACCCGCCCTGGGCCACCTGCCCAGGCTGGCCCCCAGCCATCCCCTGGGGGAGTCCAAGGTCCCTGAGTGGGGCCGGGTGCTCTGGGAGCCAATAGCCCGGCCACCGGCTCCACGGCGGAGCAGAAGGAAAACCCCCATCAGGCGGATCCTGCCAGCTCCACGCATCGATGGGATGCACCAGGGCGCCAGCGGGATGCAGTGCTGCCAGCACCGCTGGCCCTGGGACCGGGGGGCCTCTGTGTCACCTCCATGCCGCTGCCTGCCTCAGGTCCTTGGGGGTTTCGGAAAGCCCCAAGGTTTGGGATCCGTGGCACTGTTACCAGCCTGCTCCCCGTTACACGCAGAGCTGCAAGTGCCCACGTGTGCACCCATGGGTGCCAGGCACGGGAACCCCGCGATGGGACCGCCTGAGTGGGCAGGGTCCTCACCACGGTGATGCCGGGCAAGCTCCAACCCCTGTCCCCACACAGGACACAGCGTGGCCGCAGCTCGGCCCTGGCACCACTGCTGGCGACTCCCCTCTCCAACCCATCCACCACCGCAAGGCGAAGAGGCTGGCGAGCGCGTCCCGGTTCCCTCCGGCGGTACCTCAGGATGCGATGCAGTCATCGCTAATGCATCTGGACTCATTTACGGGGATGAGAAAATGTTTCCAGGTTTCCCACAAAGTCCCATTAAGATCCCAGTCCCACTCTATTTTTAGTGCCCTCATCAACAACGCCTTCCCTGGCCACCACGGCGGCTCCAGGGCCCCGCGGGACTGGTGGGGGCACCCTGGGGACATGCCCACCCCTGGGGGAAGCTGAGCCGCACTGGGACCAGGCGGCTGGCGGGGGCAAACCCCACACTCCTTGGCCCAGCAGCTTTGCACCCATGGGTGCACCCCGGCGGTGGGGACGCCCCAGCCCAGCTTTCGCCCAAGAGCAGCAGAGGAAGGAAATGTGGTGGAAAACAGCAGCGAAAGCCGCCCCCGGTCACCGCGTTGGCCACAGACCCCGCTCGCCACCGAGGACAGAGAGGGGACGGCAGCACTGGGCGATGCTCGGCGGGGCTGGGCACCCCGGTGGCACCGTGTGCCTGCAGGTGCAAGGTCACAGCCTGCAGCACTAGTTTGTCACCTGGCAAAAGTCGGTAGCCCAGCCAACCCCCTCGTCCCCCGTCAGCAATGCCTGGAGCCCCAGCAGCGCTTCCCCCCAAGGCAGTGGGTGCCCACGGGGCTCCCGATGCTGCTGGGGAGGGCACACACGGACCCTGCCCTCGGCCCTGTGCCCTCCCGGGCTATCTATAGCCATGACCTCAGCGGGAGCCGGGGCAGGCGCCTGGCTGAGCATCCTCCCTTCTTGGCAGAGCCGCCGCCACAGCCCCCACCCAGTAAAGAGCCACTGCCAAGCCCAGGCTTTTATCCCATACGCTCGCTAATCCGACGGGATTCGGTGTCAGGGGCTGCCCACGGGAGGTTCGCAAAGGCCCTTTCCAGAGGGGGGGCTCGGCCAAGTGATGGAGAACGCCAGCCGGCGAGGGCAGACGGCGGTGCTGGGTGTCACCGCGTTAGGTGACAGCGTCTGACCCCGGGGGCTGGATGAGAGGGGACGTGGGTGACCTGGCTCCGATGAGGTCGAGCAGGGGATGTCCCCGCGCGGGCAGAGGTGACCTGAGGACACCCCGCAGCTGCGCCCCGCAGGCGTCGGGGTCGCAACCTCCCGCAGAGCCCAGGGCGGGGGGGGGGGGGGGGGGGGGGGGGGGCGGGGAGGGACCTGCTCGCTCTGCGCCGGCTGCCCCCGGGGGGAAGTGGGGAAGGGGTGGCCCAGAGGAGGGGAATTTCCCCAGCTTCTTTTCTCTGACAAACTCCTCGGCTTGTGCAATTAAGAAAAATTTGTTTAACAAACTCCCGGGGGAGCGGAGCGGGAAGGTGGGGTGGCGCGCGGCCAGGGGCGCTGCTCGCACAGGCCCAATCCCACCCCACCCGCGCCTTTGATCAGCGGCGCTTCGCCGGGGCCAGAGGAGCGGTTCCCTGCAGCCAGACGGCGGCCGGAGCCCTCCTGTGCCGCGGGAAGCGCCTCGACCCCCGCGGACGTGCCACCCGGGGCCACGTGTCCCCTCAAATATCCCTCCGAAGCCCTCTCTGCTCACTCGCCCGCATTCCACCGCCCTCACGCTCACCGGGGTGGCACGGCCCTGGCACCTCAGCACCCCACAGCGCATGGCCCCC
Source organism: Numenius arquata (assembly GCF_964106895.1). Lineage (NCBI taxonomy): Eukaryota > Metazoa > Chordata > Aves > Charadriiformes > Scolopacidae > Numenius > Numenius arquata. The sequence goes on from NW_027415538.1 coordinate 35,291, forward strand.
AGCCTCCCGTGCCGCACGTGCACACCTCGGCGTGCACCCATGTGCGCGGCCTCGGCTGGCGGGGAAGGCGCAGGCCCGGGGCGCTGGCTGGCTCGCTCTCTCCCGCGCACTCCCGCTCGCTCTCTTTCTCATGCAATGCCATTTCCATCAAAAACCCTTTACTCTGCACTTTTCGCCAGCGCCGCTTCATTGGTATTCACGCCGCGCCGCTCGCCTGTCCTGGCGCACAGGTTACTAAAGGAGATTTTGCGGCGCAGCGCGGCGGGGGTCACGTTTCAGCCCCCGCCGTCTCGCTTTCCCCAACCGCCGGGCAGGAGCCGGGGGACGGCGGGAGGGGACGGGGTGCAGGATGCGGCACATCCAAGCTCCTGCCCAGCAACCGTGGGACGAAGCGCCCCTGTTGTACTGGGGCGAGGAGGGCCGGCAGCGGGGAGCTCTGCAGCAAACAGCGTGACGGGTGGCTCCCTGGGGACAGCCAGGTCACCGGAGCCCTCCATCCTCCCCGCAGCCCCCGGCGCTGCTGCAAGGTGGGAGCAGCCGCCGAAGGGGGATGCGAGTGGAGAGCAGGGTGAGCACTTGGCACTGCCATCACCCTCACCACTGGTGCCCAGATGAGTCCTGAGTGGCACCCAGTGTCCCCAGCGGGACTGTGCCCCCGGGAGGGCGTCCTTGGGTGAGGAGGGGATGGCGGCGCCTCTCATTTTGGGGCTCGTTCGGGGAAAGGGGAAACGTCTGGGTGGAAAATCAACATTTCTCTCTCTGGGTTTTTTTTTTTTTTTTCCTTTGAAAGCAAAAATATTTCTTGGTTTTTCGTGATCAGAAACATGTTGGGGGTTTTTTTTGGACAACAGCCGGTCAAATACCGTTTCCCCGCGAAGGGAATGCAGGGGCCCTTTGCAAGGAGAGCAAAGCCTTCTCAAAAAACAAGATAAAAACCCCAGTTTTTTAAGAAATCCACCTGGCCACGGACTCGAACAAACTCCCAGGGAAGGGGGGCTCAGCATGGGCCTGATCCTGGCATTCCTGTGCCAGTCAGCGCTGCCAAAGGGTGCTGCGGCCCCTCCTGCGGCGGTGGCGGTGGCTGGGAGGGTGATGCCCACGGCGGGCAGCCCGAAGCCCAGACCTGGGGATTTTGCCCAAAATGCTGATTAGAGCTGGCTGCTGGCCGGGGAAGGGAGGATTAATGCGCTTTTAAAGCAGCAGCGAGTTAACCGAGAAATCAATCCTTGGCAGGGGCTGGCCGGCGGGTCCCCCGACGCGTGAGCGCTGCCGCACCTGGGCCACGGGATCCTTTCCCAGCTCCTCTCCAGGACTTGGGAAGCGCCGGGCCTTGGCGGCCGGCGCAGGGCGTTGGGTGCCGGCCAAGCTGGCACAGAGCGGCGCGGCTGCGGGGGATGCCTGCCCAGGGCCGACGTGACGGATGGCGAGCCCAGCCGCCCGCCCGGGTGCAAGCCAGGCCCCGGGATGCCCGTGGGGACCCTGTGCATCCCCACCCGGCAGCTGGCACGTCCCGGGGGTCTGCGTCCCCTCCCTGGGGGTGACACTGTCTCAGGGTGCCCAGCTGGCCAGGGCAGGGAGGGAGGCTGAGCTCAAGCTCTTGCCAGTGCCCATTTGGTGCATCCAAAGCCTCCAAAGGTGCTCTGGTACCCAAAACCCACCAGGGTTTGGCACTGGGCACCTCTGCCCCACCACGAGGCTGCGCCCATCTTGGGGCACCCATCAGCAGCCCCCAGCCGTGCCGTAGCGGGGGGACGTCACATGTGATGCCACACAGTGCCGGCCCGACCAGGCAGGGCTGAGCAGCCATCGATGCCCCAGCCGCTCCCCATCGCCTTCGTCGCCCTGCCCTGACCTGCCCGGCACACCCCGAGGTGCCACGGGAGAAATCCCCACCCCGCGGGTCCCCGAGGAGCGGATCACGCCCCTGCCACCCCGAGGCCCTGCCTGCACCCCCTGGCTCGGGTGCAGGGACTGGGGGGACAGGAGCTCACCCCAGCCCCCTCCTGCGAGCGCTCAGCCCCCCCAGTGGCGCTCAGCGCCGGCATCGCCATCCATGCGCAGGAAGAGCCACAGCACGGCCGGGGGTGGTGGGCAGCGAGCCAGCATCGCAGGAGATATTTTGCCTCCCCCCCCCCCAGCCCTCCTTCTTCCCCTCCAGCAAGGGATCCCCAGGATGCTCCCCATCACCGCCACCGTCCCCATCCCTCCATCCAGGGCTTGGCCTGTCCCTAGGACAGGTGCAGCCACACCAGGAGTGACGGGGGGGGGGGGGACGATGGGCACCCCTCGGGCTGCGGGGATGTGTCCGGGGGCCAGGCACAGGGAAGGCTGGTGCAGGCAGGGCAAACCATCCCTGTGCCTGGGGCCATCCTCAGCCTCCATCACCCCCAAAGGCAGGGGACACTGTCCCCCCCTTTCCCTCTGGGTGCCAAACCCACCTCCAGGCCCTCCCCGCCACACGCAGCCCTGGGCTGGGACGGATCTCTCGCCGCCACCGCAGCAGTTTTCCCCCGGGGTTCCGGAGCTCCCTGGGGCTGCCGCCTTTCACGTGCTCCAAGGGGAGCGTGGCCAGCTCAGCGTGCCCTGGGCACGGCTCCTCTGCCCGCCGAGCCTCGCCGTGCCGGCACGGCCCCCTCCACACCGAGAGGGGAAAAAACCACCGAGTCAACGCAGGCTCGGGCCACGGCTCCTAGCATCCGTCCCCACCCTGCCTGGGCTGAGGGGAATAAAAAAATCACCAAAGAGACCTATTCCCTGCTTGCTTCAGGGTAGCCGGGCGGCGAGCCGGGCTTTGTTCAGCGAGCCCAAGCGCGCGCATGCTGGCAGCGCAGGGCGGGCGGCGGGTGCGCTCCCGGCCCCGCTGCGGAGGGAAGCGCAGGGCAGGGGCCGAGCTGCCCGGGGAAGGTGAATTATCGGCGTGCGCTGGAGGAGGGCGGCTGATTTATTGCGCGAGGCCCCGGCAAGTTCAAGGTGATGCGGTGGAGAGTGGCGCAGCGCGAGGGATGGCCACCCGGCTCTCACCGACGGCCTCTCTCCTGCCGCAGGCCTCACCCTGCCCGCCATCACCCCTGCCCATCCCAACCCTCCCATCTGGCTCCAGAAACCGTGATTAAAACACGATCTGTTATTCCCGGGCGAGGATTTAAGATCAGAGGGGGCAGGAGCGGCGGGGTCGGCGGCGGCGCGGGCGAGCGTGGCAGGGCAGGGCCGGCCGGGGCAGGCGGGCACGGGGCGGCAGGCGCCTCGTGGGGAAAGCAAGGATCTCCCGAAGGTTGCATTTAAAGAACGGCCTCATTGTTTTTCTCAAACAATACTCAGCAGATGGGAGAATTGAAAGTGTGTTGCAACCTTCCCTCTCTCCCCCCGCTGTGCCCGGCTTGCTGCTCCCATCCTTTGGCAGCCGATCTGAGCTTCCCGGCTGGAAACCAGTTTGCCGGAGCTACTGGTGGAAGGGGGTGAGCGCCGGTGCTCCCCTCTCACGCCGAAAAGCCGCCGCGCTTTTGGGAAGGTGGCTTGCCAAAGGATGTCTCGATGGGATGTGCCCGTCAGGCAGCTCCCTGCTATGGCCACGTGCCCCCACAGCGGCGGCAGCCGGGTGACCTGCAGAGTGACCGGTGGTGGCCGGGGAGAGGCGAGATTCCCCCTCGGCACCCCGCGGCTGTGACCAAGCCACTTGGCCACAACGCCTCTCACAGCCTGACCACGTCCCCTGGGCACTGTGGCGTGCCCGTGTCCTCGGGTGCTGCCGGCGCTCGCCGGCAGAGAGGTTTGTGCCAGGCCAGCCTGGCCGTGCCGCTTCCCGGTGCCCCCGGGACCCGGTGCTGCCGGCTACGGCACGCGCAGGGCTCCTTGCCTGGCTGCCGGCTCTCGGTCAGGCAGCACAGGCCCATCGGCTCTGCACCGAAACCGGGCTCCGAGGATGCACCTGAGCAAAGTGGTGGGAAACGGGGGTCCAGCCAGAGACCCTCTTCCCTCTCCCAGCCCCCAGGGCCAGGAAGGGGGTCTCTGGCAGGACCCCGGTGGGACGCCCAGCTCCCATCTCACCTCACTGCTGCCGACGGGTACCAGGGTGGGGGGCTCAGGGAACAGCGGGGCGACTGCCAGAGAGGAGACAGAGGTTTGTGGGAGCATCGCTGTCATAAAATTTGCACATCTCCCACTCAGGAGCATCCCAAATCCCATCCTAACCCCGCTGCAGATCCGGGAGCCGGGGATAACTGTTACGGCTCCAGAATCTCGGCTGGCTCCTGAGGGACAGCCCTGCAGGGCCAGCGCAGCGTGCGTAGCACCGGGGTTATTTTGGGGTCCCGGCAGCCGAAGCCCCCCTGCTTCCCCGTGGGCAGGGTGAGGCCTCATTTGTGGTGCCGGTGCCGCTTCCCTGCCAATCCGCGCAGCTCCCTCTTGACTTCCCGGCCTGTCCCTGAGGGGGGGACAGGGAGAGCGGGAGAAAGTCCCCAGGCAGGGACAGAGAGCTGAGGAGGGCACAAAGTCACCCTCCTTGCCCAGGCCCCAGCCAGGAGCGTGTGGCGGACGATGCCTTTTGCCAGGGCTATTTTGGGCTGCCAAGCCTCAGCTTGGACCAGCTCCGGCTGGCAAGGGCGACTGCCCCAGCGGTAGCCAAGGTCCGAGTGGCCGTGCTGGGCTCCAGTGGCCGGCGGTGGCCGTGGCGGTGGTGGCGGGGAGATGCGCGAAGGCAGAAGCAGGGCGGCTCCCGCGCACGTTCCAATGTATCCACATCACCATCCGCGGCTCCCGAGGCCGGGCGAGCCTCCCCGCCGCGCGGGTGGGATGGGAACGGCGCAGCCAGCGGCGGGGGGAGCGCCGGGGGGGCCGGATCCGGTGGGTGCAGACGATGTCTGATCCCATCCGATCCGGGCTGGATCGGAGCTAAGGCTACGCCAGGGCAAGGGTGGGGGGGAAATCGGAGCCTTCCCCGCGCCAAGGCGGTGAGGAGCAGGCTGGGATCCGCCGAGGAAAAACCAGCTCCCCCCCGTCGGCCGGACGAAGCGCTGGGAACAGCACGGGGTTGTGAGCCCAATGGCTACTGCCAGCCCTAGCCTGGCCAGTGACCACAGGGCTGCCGACATCAGACCAGCGCTGGTAGCCGGCAACAACGGGCTCTGCCAAGGCAGCACCAGTTGGAGACTGGGATGGTAGGGAGGTGGCGGGACCCCTGGGAAGGATAGAGTCGGGGTGGGAGAGGAGGGAAAGGGAAAGAAAGGGAAAGAAAGGGAAAGAAAGGGAAAGAAAGGGAAAGAAAGGGAAAGAAAGGGAAAGAAAGGGAAAGAAAGGGAAAGAAAGGGAAAGAAAGGGAAAGAAAGGGAAAGAAAGGGAAAGAAAGGGAAAGAAAGGGAAAAGAAAGGGAAAAGAAAGGGAAAAAAAGAAACATAAAAGAAACATAAAAGAAAAAATAAAATAGAAAAAGAAAAGCAAAATAGAAAAAAACAAATTAGAAAAAAAGAAAAGTAAAACAGAAATAAAGAGAAGTAAAATAGAAATAAAGTGAAATAGAAATGAAGTAAAATAGAAATAAAGAAAAGTAAAATAGAAATAAAGAAAAGTAAAATAGAAATAAAGAAAAGTAAAATAGAAATAAAGAAAAGTAAAATAGAAATAAAGAAAAGTAAAATAGAAAAAGAACAAAAGTAAAATAGAAATAAAGAAAAGTAAAATAGAAATAAAGAAAAGTAAAATAGAAATAAAGAAAAGTAAAATAGAAATAAAGAAAAGTAAAATAGAAAAGAAAAGAGAAAAGAAAAAAGAGAGGGAAGAGAAAAGAGGAAAGAAAATAGAGAAGAAGAAAAGCCAGATTGAGGTGTGACTCTTGCCAAGTCAACCACACGGCGGGGAGCACCATCCCCAGGGTCATTTGAGCAGCCCCGGCGCTGCCCACCCGTGCCCAGGTCAGTGCCCGTGCCGTCACCGCACCCGGGGACAGCCAGAGACCAGGACCCCGCATTGCCCCCCCCCACGATGCAGGTGCCACCACGAGGGGACCCCCACCCCAAACCCATACGGGGCGGCCGGGTCCAAATCTCCGAGCTGGGGCCCGATCCTGTCCCCAGCTCCGGCGCAAGGGATGGCGTCTCACATGGGAATCGCCAACATGGGGGTCTGGCATTGGCAGCCCCCCCTCGCCCCCCCCCCCAAAAAAAAAAAAAGCCAAGCCCTCATGGGGTACAGCACGAGGCTGGATTGGGAGCGGGCAGCCAGCAGGGAAAAGGTTACGAGCCGGGGGGGGGGCAAGCTGCCTGCTCAGTAATTAAATAAATATCAGCGATCAATAAGGACAGAGAAAAGGCAGAGCTGCAGCGGTTGTGGTGCGGGCGAAAGGGGGGGTCCCCGAAGTCTCCCCCCCCCCCCCCCCCGCAGCTGCGGGGGGGGGGGGGGGGGGAGACTTCGGGGACCCCCCCCCTTTGCCTGCACAACGAGCCCTGGCACAGCCACCAGGCCACGTCGGCGTGGCCTGGAGTGACACCAGTGTCCCCACACACATGGCTGTCCCTCGACACCCCGACAGGCAGACCTGGGGTGGGGGGGACTGGGATGGGGACACGCTGGCATCGCCTCTCACCCCGCAAATCGAGGCGGTGCCCCCCCCACCACCACCACTTTCCACGTCCTGCCATACACAACCCCCCCCCCCGCCTCCCCGCGCCCTCTTGCCTGCCAGCGCGGCATGGCGCAGCCGGTTGCAAATTGTCCCCAAACTTGGAGGATTTTGAAGAAAAAGCCTGTGCCCCCCCCTTCCCCCCCCACGCTTGCACCCCACCATGTGCAGCCAGGCTGGGGACGGTGCCGGGGGGGGGGGGGGGGGAAGGAAAAAGTTTCACGCTACGCAAGAGACGGTGCAGCCAAGGCCGAACCTGCAGCGCCAAGACCCCCCCCCACCCTCGCTGAACCCAAGCGGGGACCCCCCCATGTCCCACCGCGTCCCCCCCCCCGTGTCCCCAAAACCAGCGGCCACCACACCACCCACCTCCGGGCGCAGCGCAAAAAAAAAAAAC
>NW_027415539.1:0-154442 GCF_964106895.1 Numenius arquata
TATGGGCTCCTACAGAACACTGCAGGTGCCTACGGAACCCTACAGACCCCTACGGAACCCTACAGACACCTGCGGGCACTTACGGAACCCTGCAGGCCCCTACGGAACCCTACAGGTCCATACAGAACCCCACAGGGCCCTACGGAACTTTACCAGCCACTACGGAACTCTACGGGCCCCTACGGAAACCCTGCAGAACCCTCCAGAACCTTACAGAATCCCACAGACTCCTACAGACTTCTGCGGGCACTTACACAACCCTACAGGTCCCTACGGAAATCTACGGGACTCTATGGGCCCCCTAGGGAACCCTATAGATTTCGATGGAACCCTATGAGGCCCTCTGGAACCCTACAGAATACTCCAGGACCCGACAGCACTCTACAAGACCCTTAGCAACACAACGGAACCTCACTAAAACCCTATGGGCTCCTACAGAACACTGCAGGTGCCTACGGAACCCTACAGACCCCTACAGAATACTACCAGCCACTACAGAAAAATATGGCCCCTACGGAACTCTACGGAACCTGGCAGAAACACTGTGGGCCCCTACAGGCCCTTGCGGGCACTTGCAGAACTCTGCAGGAACCCACGGAACTTTATGGAACCCTACCAGCCCCTACGGAAGCCTAAAGACCCTTGCAGGCAGTTACGGAACGGTACAGGGCCCTAGGGAACTTTACCAGCCCACTACGGAACTCTACGGGCCCCTACGGAACCCTGCAGAACCCTCCAGAGCCTTACAGAATCCCACGGATTCCTACAGACTCCTGCGGGCACTTACTCAACCCTAGAGGACCCTACGGAACACTGCCAGCTCCTATGGAAGGAACCCTACGGGCCCCTACAGAACACTACTGGCTCCTGCGGTACTCCAGAGGCCTCTAGGGAACCTACGAAGCTCTACGGAACCCTATGGATCCTTACGGAACAGTACGGGCCCCTTCAGACCTCTGCGGGCCCTTATGGAAACCTACAGGACCCTACGGAACTGTACGAGACTCTACAGGCCCCTAGGGAACACCACAGGCCCCTACGGAACCCTACACAACCCCTCCGGAAACATATGGCACCCTACAAGCTCCTACCAACCCCTGCGGGCACTTACACAACCCTACAGGCCCCTACGGAAATCTACGGGACTCTACGGGCCCTTAGGGAACCCTTCAGATTTCGACGGAACCCTACCAGCCCCTCTGGAACCCTACAGAATACTCCAGGACCTGACAGCACTCTACAAGACCCTTAGCAACACAACGGAACCTCACTAAAACCCTATGGGCTCCTACAGAATACTGCAGGTGCCTACGGAACCCTACAGACCCGTACAGACACCTACGGGCACTTACAGAAACACTGCAGGCCCCTACGGAACCCTACAGGTCCATACAGAACCCCACAGGGCCCTACGGAACTTTACCAGCCACTACGGAACTCTACGGGCCCCTACGGAACCCTGCAGAACCCTCCAGAACCTTACAGAATCCCACAGACTCCTACAGACTTCTGCGGGCACTTACACAACCCTACAGGTCCCTACGGAAATCTACGGGACTCTATGGGCCCCTAGGGAACCCTATAGATTTCGATGGAACCCTATGAGGCCCTCTGGAACCCTACAGAATACTCCAGGACCTGACAGCACTCTACAAGACCCTTAGCAAACACAACGGAACCTCACTAAAACCCTATGGGCTCCTACAGAACACTGCAGGCGCCTACGGAACCCTACAGACCCCTACAGAATACTACCAGCCACTACAGAAAAATATGGCCCCTACGGAACTCTACGGAACCTGGCAGAAACACTGTGGGCCCCTACAGGCCCTTGCGGGCACTTGCAGAACTCTGCAGGAACCCACGGAACTTTATGGAACCCTACCAGCCCCTACGGAAGCCTAAAGACCCTTGCAGGCAGTTACGGAACGGTACAGGGCCCTAGGGAACTTTACCAGCCACTACGGAACTCTACGGGCCCCTACGGAACCCTGCAGAACCCTCCAGAGCCTTACAGAATCCCACGGATTCCTACAGACTCCTGCGGGCACTTACTCAACCCTAGAGGACCCTACGGAACACTGCCAGCTCCTATGGAAGGAACCCTACGGGCCCCTACAGAACACTACTGGCTCCTGCGGTACTCCAGAGGCCTCTAGGGAACCTACGAAGCTCTACGGAACCCTATGGATCCTTACGGAACAGTACGGGCCCCTTCAGACCTCTGCGGGCCCTTATGGAAACCTACAGGACCCTACGGAACTGTACGAGACTCTACAGGCCCCTAGGGAACACCACAGGCCCCTACGGAACCCTACACAACCCTCCGGAAACATATGGCACCCTACAAGCTCCTACCAACCCCTGCGGGCACTTACACAACCCTACAGGCCCCTACGGAAATCTACGGGACTCTACGGGCCCCTAGGGAACCCTTCAGATTTCGACGGAACCCTACCAGCCCCTCTGGAACCCTACAGAATACTCCAGGACCCGACAGCACTCTACAAGACCCTTAGCAACACAACGGAACCTCACTAAAACCCTATGGGCTCCTACAGAACACTGCAGGTGCCTACGGAACCCTACAGACCCCTACGGAACCCTACAGACACCTGCGGGCACTTACGGAACCCTGCAGGCCCCTACGGAACCCTACAGGTCCATACAGAACCCCACAGGGCCCTACGGAACTTTACCAGCCACTACGGAACTCTACGGGCCCCTACGGAACCCTGCAGAACCCTCCAGAACCTTACAGAATCCCACAGACTCCTACAGACTTCTGCGGGCACTTACACAACCCTACAGGTCCCTACGGAAATCTACGGGACTCTATGGGCCCCTAGGGAACCCTATAGATTTCGATGGAACCCTATGAGGCCCTCTGGAACCCTACAGAATACTCCAGGACCTGACAGCACTCTACAAGACCCTTAGCAACACAACGGAACCTCACTAAAAACCCTATGGGCTCCTACAGAACACTGCAGGCGCCTACGGAACCCTACAGACCCCTACAGAATACTACCAGCCACTACAGAAAAATATGGCCCCTATGGAACTCTACGGAACCTGGCAGAAAACACTGTGGGCCCCTACAGGCCCTTGCGGGCACTTGCAGAACTCTGCAGGAACCCACGGAACTTTATGGAACCCTACCAGCCCCCTACGGAAGCCTAAAGACCCTTGCAGGCAGTTACGGAACGGTACAGGGCCCTAGGGAACTTTACCAGCCACTACGGAACTCTACGGGCCCCCTACGGAACCCTGCAGAACCCTCCAGAGCCTTACAGAATCCCACGGATTCCTACAGACTCCTGCGGGCACTTACTCAACCCTAGAGGACCCTACGGAACACTGCCAGCTCCTATGGAAGGAACCCTACGGGCCCCTACAGAACACTACTGGCTCCTGCGGTACTCCACAGGCCTCTAGGGAACCTACGAAGCTCTACGGAACCCTATGGATCCTTACGGCACAGTACGGGCCCCTTCAGACCTCTGCGGGCGCTTATGGAAACCTACAGGACCCTACGGAACTGTACGAGACTCTACAGGCCCCTAGGGAACACCACAGGCCCCTACGGAACCCTACACAACCCTCCGGAAACATATGGCACCCTACAAGCTCCTACCAACCCCTGCGGGCACTTACATAACCCTACAGGCCCCTACGGAAATCTACGGGGACTCTACGGGCCCCCTAGGGAACCCTTCAGATTTCGACGGAACCCTACCAGCCCCTCTGGAACCCTACAGAATACTCCAGGACCCGACAGCACTCTACAAGACCCTTAGCAACACAACGGAACCTCACTAAAACCCTGTGGGCTCCTACAGAACACTGCAGGTGCCTACGGAACCCTACAGACCCCTACGGAACCCTACAGACCACCTGCGGGCACTTACGGAACCCTGCAGGCCCCTACGGAACCCTACAGGTCCATACAGAACCCCACAGGGCCCTACGGAACTTTACCAGCCACTACGGAACTCTACGGGCCCCTACGGAACCCTGCAGAACCCTCCAGAACCTTACAGAATCCCACAGACTCCTACAGACTTCTGCGGGCACTTACACAACCCTACAGGTCCCCTACGGAAATCTACGGGACTCTATGGGCCCCTAGGGAACCCTATAGATTTCGATGGAACCCTATGAGCCCCTCTGGAACCCTACAGAATACTCCAGGACCTGACAGCACTCTACAAGACCCTTAGCAACACAACGGAACCTCACTAAAACCCTATGGGCTCCTACAGAACACTGTAGGTGCCTACGGAACCCTACAGACCCCTACAGAATACTACCAGCCACTACAGAAAAATATGGCCCCTAAGGAACTCTACGGAACCTGGCAGAAAAACTGTGGGCCCCTACAGGCCCTTGCGGGCACTTGCAGAACTCTGCAGGAACCCACGGAACTTTATGGAACCCTACCAGCCCCTACGGAAGCCTAAAGACCCTTGCAGGCAGTTACGGAACGGTACAGGGCCCTAGGGAACTTTACCAGCCACTACGGAACTCTACGGGCCCCTACGGAACCCTGCAGAACCCTCCAGAGCCTTACAGAATCCCACGGATTCCTACAGACTCCTGTGGGCACTTACTCAACCCTAGAGGACCCTACGGAACACTGCCAGCTCCTATGGAAGGAACCCTACGGGCCCCTACAGAACACTACTGGCTCCTGCGGTACTCCACAGGCCTCTAGGGAACCTACGAAGCTCTACGGAACCCTATGGATCCTTACGGAACAGTACGGGCCCCTTCAGACCTCTGCGGGCCCTTATGGAAACCTACAGGACCCTACGGAACTGTACGAGACTCTACAGGCCCCTAGGGAACACCACAGGCCCCTACGGAACCCTACACAACCCTCCGGAAACATATGGCACCCTACAAGCTCCTACCAACCCCTGCGGGCACTTACATAACCCTACAGGCCCCTACGGAAATCTACGGGACTCTACGGGCCCCTAGGGAACCCTTCAGATTTCGACGGAACCCTACCAGCCCCTCTGGAACCCTACAGAATACTCCAGGACCCGACAGCACTCTACAAGACCCTTAGCAACACAACGGAACCTCACTAAAACCCTATGGGCTCCTACAGAACACTGCAGGTGCCTACGGAACCCTACAGACCCCTACGGAACCCTACAGACACCTGCAGGCACTTACGGAACCCTGCAGGCCCCTATGGAACCCTACAGGTCCATACAGAACCCCACAGGGCCCTACGGAACTTTATCAGCCACTACGGAACTCTACAGGTCCCTACGGAACCCTGCAGAACCCTCCGGAACCTTACAGAATCCCACAGACTCCTACAGACTTCTGCGGGCACTTACACAACCCTACAGGCCCCTACGGAACACTGCCAGCCCCTATGGAAGGAACCCTAGGGGCCCCTACAGAACACTACTGGCTCCTGCGGTACTCCACAGGCCTCTAGGGAACCTACGAAGCTCTACGGAGCCCTATGGATCCTTACGGAACAGTACGGGCCCCTTCAGACCTCTGCGGGTGCTTATGGAAACCTACAGGACCCTACAGAACTGTACGAGACTCTACAGGCCCCTAGGGAACACCACAGGCCCCTACGGAACCGTACGAGACTCTACAGGCTCTTAGGGAACACCACAGGCCCCTACGGAACCCTACACAACCCTCTGGAAACTTATGGCACCCTACAAGCTCCTACCAAACCCTGCGAGCACTTACACAACCCTACAGGTCCCTACGGAAATCTACGGGACTCTATGGGCCCCTAGGGAAGCCTACAGATTTCGACGGAACCCTACGAGCCCCTCTGGAACCCTACAGAATACTCCAGGACCCGACAGCACTCTACAAGACCCTTAGCAACACAACGGAACCTCACTAAAACCCTATGGGCTCCTACAGAACACTGTAGGTGCCTACGGAAACCTACAGACCCCTACGGAATACTACCAGCCACTACAGAAAAATATGGCCCCTACGGAACTCTACGGAACCTGGCAGAAACACTGTGGGCCCCTACAGGCCCTTGCGGGCACTTGCAGAACTCTGCAGGAACCCACGGAACTTTATGGAACCCTACCAGCCCCTGTGGAAGCCTAAAGACCCTTGCAGGCAGTTACGGAACGGTACAGGGCCCTAGGGAACTTTACCAGCCACTACGGAACTCTACGGGCCCCTACGGAACCCTGCAGAACCCTCCAGAACCTTACAGAATCCCACGGATTCCTACAGACTCCTGCGGGCACTTACTCAACCCTAGAGGACCCTACGGAACACTACTGGCTCCTGCGGTACTCCAGAGGCCTCTAGGGAACCTACGAAGCTCTACGGAACCCTATGGATCCTTACGGAACAGTACGGGCCCCTTCAGACCTCTGCGGGCCCTTATGGAAACCTACAGGACCCTACAGAACTGTACGAGACTCTACAGGCCCCTAGGGAACACCACAGGCCCCTACGGAACCCTACACAACCCTCTGGAAACTTATGGAACCCTACAAGCTCCTACCAAACCCTGCGAGCACTTACACAACCCTACAGGTCCCTACGGAAATCTACGGGACTCTATGGGCCCCTAGGGAAGCCTACAGATTTCGACGGAACCCTACGAGCCCCTCTGGAACCCTACAGAATACTCCAGGACCCGACAGCACTCTACAAGACCCTTAGCAACACAACGGAACCTCACTAAAACCCTATGGGCTCCTACAGAACACTGTAGGTGCCTACGGAAACCTACAGACCCCTACGGAATACTACCAGCCACTACAGAAAAATATGGCCCCTACGGAACTCTACGGAACCTGGCAGAAACACTGTGGGCCCCTACAGGCCCTTGCGGGCACTTGCAGAACTCTGCAGGAACCCACGGAACTTTATGGAACCCTACCAGCCCCTGCGGAAGCCTAAAGACCCTTGCAGGCAGTTACGGAACGGTACAGGGCCCTAGGGAACTTTACCAGCCACTACGGAACTCTACGGGCCCCTACGGAACCCTGCAGAACCCTCCAGAACCTTACAGAATCCCACGGATTCCTACAGACTCCTGCGGGCACTTACTCAACCCTAGAGGACCCTACGGAACACTACTGGCTCCTGCGGTACTCCAGAGGCCTCTAGGGAACCTACGAAGCTCTACGGAACCCTATGGATCCTTACGGAACAGTACGGGCCCCTTCAGACCTCTGCGGGCCCTTATGGAAACCTACAGGACCCTACGGAACTGTACGAGACTCTACAGGCCCCTAGGGAACACCACAGGCCCCTACGGAACCCTACACAACCCTCCGGAAACATATGGCACCCTACAAGCTCCTACCAACCCCTGCGGGCACTTACATAACCCTACAGGCCCCTACGGAAATCTACGGGACTCTACGGGCCCCTAGGGAACCCTTCAGATTTCGACGGAACCCTACCAGCCCCTCTGGAACCCTACAGAATACTCCAGGACCCGACAGCACTCTACAAGACCCTTAGCAACACAACGGAACCTCACTAAAACCCTATGGGCTCCTACAGAACACTGCAGGTGCCTACGGAACCCTACAGACCCCTACGGAACCCTACAGACACCTGCAGGCACTTACGGAACCCTGCAGGCCCCTACGGAACCCTACAGGTCCATACAGAACCCCACAGGGCCCTACGGAACTTTATCAGCCACTACGGAACTCTACAGGTCCCTACGGAACCCTGCAGAACCCTCCGGAACCTTACAGAATCCCACAGACTCCTACAGACTTCTGCGGGCACTTACACAACCCTACAGGCCCCTACGGAACACTGCCAGCCCCTATGGAAGGAACCCTAGGGGCCCCTACAGAACACTACTGGCTCCTGCGGTACTCCACAGGCCTCTAGGGAACCTACGAAGCTCTACGGAGCCCTATGGATCCTTACGGAACAGTACGGGCCCCTTCAGACCTCTGCGGGTGCTTATGGAAACCTACAGGACCCTACAGAACTGTACGAGACTCTACAGGCCCCTAGGGAACACCACAGGCCCCTACGGAACTGTACGAGACTCTACAGGCTCTTAGGGAACACCACAGGCCCCTACGGAACCCTACACAACCCTCTGGAAACTTATGGCACCCTACAAGCTCCTACCAAACCCTGCAAGCACTTACACAACCCTACAGGTCCCTACGGAAATCTACGGGACTCTATGGGCCCCTAGGGAAGCCTACAGATTTCGACGGAACCCTACGAGCCCCTCTGGAACCCTACAGAATACTCCAGGACCCGACAGCACTCTACAAGACCCTTAGCAACACAACGGAACCTCACTAAAACCCTATGGGCTCCTACAGAACACTGTAGGTGCCTACGGAAACCTACAGACCCCTACAGAATACTACCAGCCACTACAGAAAAATATGGCCCCTACGGAACTCTACGGAACCTGGCAGAAACACTGTGGGCCCCTACAGGCCCTTGCGGGCACTTGCAGAACTCTGCAGGAACCCACGGAACTTTATGGAACCCTACCAGCCCCTGCGGAAGCCTAAAGACCCTTGCAGGCAGTTACGGAACGGTACAGGGCCCTAGGGAACTTTACCAGCCACTACGGAACTCTACGGGCCCCTACGGAACCCTGCAGAACCCTCCAGAACCTTACAGAATCCCACGGATTCCTACAGACTCCTGCGGGCACTTACTCAACCCTAGAGGACCCTACGGAACACTACTGGCTCCTGCGGTACTCCACAGGCCTCTAGGGAACCTACGAAGCTCTACGGAACCCTATGGATCCTTACGGAACAGTACGGGCCCCTTCAGACCTCTGCGGGCCCTTATGGAAACCTACAGGACCCTACGGAACTGTACGAGACTCTACAGGCCCCTAGGGAACACCACAGGCCCCTACGGAACCCTACACAACCCTCCGGAAACATATGGCACCCTACAAGCTCCTACCAACCCCTGCGGGCACTTACATAACCCTACAGGCCCCTACGGAAATCTACGGGACTCTACGGGCCCCTAGGGAACCCTTCAGATTTCGACGGAACCCTACCAGCCCCTCTGGAACCCTACAGAATACTCCAGGACCCGACAGCACTCTACAAGACCCTTAGCAACACAACGGAACCTCACTAAAACCCTATGGGCTCCTACAGAACACTGCAGGTGCCTACGGAACCCTAGAGACCCCTACGGAACCCTACAGACACCTGCAGGCACTTACGGAACCCTGCAGGCCCCTACGGAACCCTACAGGTCCATACAGAACCCCACAGGGCCCTACGGAACTTTACCAGCCACTACGGAACTCTACAGGTCCCTACGGAACCCTGCAGAACCCTCCGGAACCTTACAGAATCCCACAGACTCCTACAGACTTCTGCGGGCACTTACACAACCCTACAGGCCCCTACGGAACACTGCCAGCCCCTATGGAAGGAACCCTAGGGGCCCCTACAGAACACTACTGGCTCCTGCGGTACTCCACAGGCCTCTAGGGAACCTACGAAGCTCTACGGAGCCCTATGGATCCTTACGGAACAGTACGGGCCCCTTCAGACCTCTGCGGGCGCTTATGGAAACCTACAGGACCCTACAGAACTGTACGAGACTCTACAGGCCCCTAGGGAACACCACAGGCCCCTACGGAACCGTACGAGACTCTACAGGCTCTTAGGGAACACCACAGGCCCCTACGGAACCCTACACAACCCTCTGGAAACTTATGGAACCCTACAAGCTCCTACCAAACCCTGCGAGCACTTACACAACCCTACAGGTCCCTACGGAAATCTACGGGACTCTATGGGCCCCTAGGGAAGCCTACAGATTTCGACGGAACCCTACGAGCCCCTCTGGAACCCTACAGAATACTCCAGGACCCGACAGCACTCTACAAGACCCTTAGCAACACAACGGAACCTCACTAAAACCCTATGGGCTCCTACAGAACACTGTAGGTGCCTACGGAAACCTACAGACCCCTACGGAATACTACCAGCCACTACAGAAAAATATGGCCCCTACGGAACTCTACGGAACCTGGCAGAAACACTGTGGGCCCCTACAGGCCCTTGCGGGCACTTGCAGAACTCTGCAGGAACCCACGGAACTTTATGGAACCCTACCAGCCCCTGCGGAAGCCTAAAGACCCTTGCAGGCAGTTACGGAACGGTACAGGGCCCTAGGGAACTTTACCAGCCACTACGGAACTCTACGGGCCCCTACGGAACCCTGCAGAACCCTCCAGAGCCTTACAGAATCCCACGGATTCCTACAGACTCCTGCGGGCACTTACTCAACCCTAGAGGACCCTACGGAACACTACTGGCTCCTGCGGTACTCCAGAGGCCTCTAGGGAACCTACGAAGCTCTACGGAACCCTATGGATCCTTACGGAACAGTACGGGCCCCTTCAGACCTCTGCGGGCCCTTATGGAAACCTACAGGACCCTACGGAACTGTACGAGACTCTACAGGCCCCTAGGGAACACCACAGGCCCCTACGGAACCCTACACAACCCTCCGGAAACATATGGCACCCTACAAGCTCCTACCAACCCCTGCGGGCACTTACATAACCCTACAGGCCCCTACGGAAATCTACGGGACTCTACGGGCCCCTAGGGAACCCTTCAGATTTCGACGGAACCCTACCAGCCCCTCTGGAACCCTACAGAATACTCCAGGACCCGACAGCACTCTACAAGACCCTTAGCAACACAACGGAACCTCACTAAAACCCTATGGGCTCCTACAGAACACTGCAGGTGCCTACGGAACCCTACAGACCCCTACGGAACCCTACAGACACCTGCAGGCACTTACGGAACCCTGCAGGCCCCTACGGAACCCTACAGGTCCATACAGAACCCCACAGGGCCCTACGGAACTTTATCAGCCACTACGGAACTCTACAGGTCCCTACGGAACCCTGCAGAACCCTCCGGAACCTTACAGAATCCCACAGACTCCTACAGACTTCTGCGGGCACTTACACAACCCTACAGGCCCCTACGGAACACTGCCAGCCCCTATGGAAGGAACCCTAGGGGCCCCTACAGAACACTACTGGCTCCTGCGGTACTCCACAGGCCTCTAGGGAACCTACGAAGCTCTACGGAGCCCTATGGATCCTTACGGAACAGTACGGGCCCCTTCAGACCTCTGCGGGTGCTTATGGAAACCTACAGGACCCTACAGAACTGTACGAGACTCTACAGGCCCCTAGGGAACACCACAGGCCCCTACGGAACTGTACGAGACTCTACAGGCTCTTAGGGAACACCACAGGCCCCTACGGAACCCTACACAACCCTCTGGAAACTTATGGCACCCTACAAGCTCCTACCAAACCCTGCAAGCACTTACACAACCCTACAGGTCCCTACGGAAATCTACGGGACTCTATGGGCCCCTAGGGAAGCCTACAGATTTCGACGGAACCCTACGAGCCCCTCTGGAACCCTACAGAATACTCCAGGACCCGACAGCACTCTACAAGACCCTTAGCAACACAACGGAACCTCACTAAAACCCTATGGGCTCCTACAGAACACTGTAGGTGCCTACGGAAACCTACAGACCCCTACGGAATACTACCAGCCACTACAGAAAAATATGGCCCCTACGGAACTCTACGGAACCTGGCAGAAACACTGTGGGCCCCTACAGGCCCTTGCGGGCACTTGCAGAACTCTGCAGGAACCCACGGAACTTTATGGAACCCTACCAGCCCCTGCGGAAGCCTAAAGACCCTTGCAGGCAGTTACGGAACGGTACAGGGCCCTAGGGAACTTTACCAGCCACTACGGAACTCTACGGGCCCCTACGGAACCCTGCAGAACCCTCCAGAACCTTACAGAATCCCACGGATTCCTACAGACTCCTGCGGGCACTTACTCAACCCTAGAGGACCCTACGGAACACTACTGGCTCCTGCGGTACTCCAGAGGCCTCTAGGGAACCTACGAAGCTCTACGGAACCCTATGGATCCTTACGGAACAGTACGGGCCCCTTCAGACCTCTGCGGGCCCTTATGGAAACCTACAGGACCCTACGGAACTGTACGAGACTCTACAGGCCCCTAGGGAACACCACAGGCCCCTACGGAACCCTACACAACCCTCCGGAAACATATGGCACCCTACAAGCTCCTACCAACCCCTGCGGGCACTTACATAACCCTACAGGCCCCTACGGAAATCTACGGGACTCTACGGGCCCCTAGGGAACCCTTCAGATTTCGACGGAACCCTACCAGCCCCTCTGGAACCCTACAGAATACTCCAGGACCCGACAGCACTCTACAAGACCCTTAGCAACACAACGGAACCTCACTAAAACCCTATGGGCTCCTACAGAACACTGCAGGTGCCTACGGAACCCTACAGACCCCTACGGAACCCTACAGACACCTGCAGGCACTTACGGAACCCTGCAGGCCCCTACGGAACCCTACAGGTCCATACAGAACCCCACAGGGCCCTACGGAACTTTATCAGCCACTACGGAACTCTACAGGTCCCTACGGAACCCTGCAGAACCCTCCGGAACCTTACAGAATCCCACAGACTCCTACAGACTTCTGCGGGCACTTACACAACCCTACAGGCCCCTACGGAACACTGCCAGCCCCTATGGAAGGAACCCTAGGGGCCCCTACAGAACACTACTGGCTCCTGCGGTACTCCACAGGCCTCTAGGGAACCTACGAAGCTCTACGGAGCCCTATGGATCCTTACGGAACAGTACGGGCCCCTTCAGACCTCTGCGGGTGCTTATGGAAACCTACAGGACCCTACAGAACTGTACGAGACTCTACAGGCCCCTAGGGAACACCACAGGCCCCTACGGAACTGTACGAGACTCTACAGGCTCTTAGGGAACACCACAGGCCCCTACGGAACCCTACACAACCCTCTGGAAACTTATGGCACCCTACAAGCTCCTACCAAACCCTGCAAGCACTTACACAACCCTACAGGTCCCTACGGAAATCTACGGGACTCTATGGGCCCCTAGGGAAGCCTACAGATTTCGACGGAACCCTACGAGCCCCTCTGGAACCCTACAGAATACTCCAGGACCCGACAGCACTCTACAAGACCCTTAGCAACACAACGGAACCTCACTAAAACCCTATGGGCTCCTACAGAACACTGTAGGTGCCTACGGAAACCTACAGACCCCTACAGAATACTACCAGCCACTACAGAAAAATATGGCCCCTACGGAACTCTACGGAACCTGGCAGAAACACTGTGGGCCCCTACAGGCCCTTGCGGGCACTTGCAGAACTCTGCAGGAACCCACGGAACTTTATGGAACCCTACCAGCCCCTGCGGAAGCCTAAAGACCCTTGCAGGCAGTTACGGAACGGTACAGGGCCCTAGGGAACTTTACCAGCCACTACGGAACTCTACGGGCCCCTACGGAACCCTGCAGAACCCTCCAGAACCTTACAGAATCCCACGGATTCCTACAGACTCCTGCGGGCACTTACTCAACCCTAGAGGACCCTACGGAACACTACTGGCTCCTGCGGTACTCCACAGGCCTCTAGGGAACCTACGAAGCTCTACGGAACCCTATGGATCCTTACGGAACAGTACGGGCCCCTTCAGACCTCTGCGGGCCCTTATGGAAACCTACAGGACCCTACGGAACTGTACGAGACTCTACAGGCCCCTAGGGAACACCACAGGCCCCTACGGAACCCTACACAACCCTCCGGAAACATATGGCACCCTACAAGCTCCTACCAACCCCTGCGGGCACTTACATAACCCTACAGGCCCCTACGGAAATCTACGGGACTCTACGGGCCCCTAGGGAACCCTTCAGATTTCGACGGAACCCTACCAGCCCCTCTGGAACCCTACAGAATACTCCAGGACCCGACAGCACTCTACAAGACCCTTAGCAACACAACGGAACCTCACTAAAACCCTATGGGCTCCTACAGAACACTGCAGGTGCCTACGGAACCCTAGAGACCCCTACGGAACCCTACAGACACCTGCAGGCACTTACGGAACCCTGCAGGCCCCTACGGAACCCTACAGGTCCATACAGAACCCCACAGGGCCCTACGGAACTTTACCAGCCACTACGGAACTCTACAGGTCCCTACGGAACCCTGCAGAACCCTCCGGAACCTTACAGAATCCCACAGACTCCTACAGACTTCTGCGGGCACTTACACAACCCTACAGGCCCCTACGGAACACTGCCAGCCCCTATGGAAGGAACCCTAGGGGCCCCTACAGAACACTACTGGCTCCTGCGGTACTCCACAGGCCTCTAGGGAACCTACGAAGCTCTACGGAGCCCTATGGATCCTTACGGAACAGTACGGGCCCCTTCAGACCTCTGCGGGCGCTTATGGAAACCTACAGGACCCTACAGAACTGTACGAGACTCTACAGGCCCCTAGGGAACACCACAGGCCCCTACGGAACCGTACGAGACTCTACAGGCTCTTAGGGAACACCACAGGCCCCTACGGAACCCTACACAACCCTCTGGAAACTTATGGAACCCTACAAGCTCCTACCAAACCCTGCGAGCACTTACACAACCCTACAGGTCCCTACGGAAATCTACGGGACTCTATGGGCCCCTAGGGAAGCCTACAGATTTCGACGGAACCCTACGAGCCCCTCTGGAACCCTACAGAATACTCCAGGACCCGACAGCACTCTACAAGACCCTTAGCAACACAACGGAACCTCACTAAAACCCTATGGGCTCCTACAGAACACTGTAGGTGCCTACGGAAACCTACAGACCCCTACGGAATACTACCAGCCACTACAGAAAAATATGGCCCCTACGGAACTCTACGGAACCTGGCAGAAACACTGTGGGCCCCTACAGGCCCTTGCGGGCACTTGCAGAACTCTGCAGGAACCCACGGAACTTTATGGAACCCTACCAGCCCCTGCGGAAGCCTAAAGACCCTTGCAGGCAGTTACGGAACGGTACAGGGCCCTAGGGAACTTTACCAGCCACTACGGAACTCTACGGGCCCCTACGGAACCCTGCAGAACCCTCCAGAACCTTACAGAATCCCACGGATTCCTACAGACTCCTGCGGGCACTTACTCAACCCTAGAGGACCCTACGGAACACTACTGGCTCCTGCGGTACTCCAGAGGCCTCTAGGGAACCTACGAAGCTCTACGGAACCCTATGGATCCTTACGGAACAGTACGGGCCCCTTCAGACCTCTGCGGGCCCTTATGGAAACCTACAGGACCCTACGGAACTGTACGAGACTCTACAGGCCCCTAGGGAACACCACAGGCCCCTACGGAACCCTACACAACCCTCTGGAAACTTATGGAACCCTACAAGCTCCTACCAAACCCTGCGAGCACTTACACAACCCTACAGGTCCCTACGGAAATCTACGGGACTCTATGGGCCCCTAGGGAACCCTTCAGATTTCGACGGAACCCTACCAGCCCCTCTGGAACCCTACAGAATACTCCAGGACCCGACAGCACTCTACAAGACCCTTAGCAACACAACGGAACCTCACTAAAACCCTATGGGCTCCTACAGAACACTGCAGGTGCCTACGGAACCCTACAGACCCCTACGGAACCCTACAGACACCTGCGGGCACTTACGGAACCCTGCAGGCCCCTACGGAACCCTACAGGTCCATACAGAACCCCACAGGGCCCTACGGAACTTTACCAGCCACTACGGAACTCTACGGGCCCCTACGGAACCCTGCAGAACCCTCCAGAACCTTACAGAATCCCACAGACTCCTACAGACTTCTGCGGGCACTTACACAACCCTACAGGTCCCTACGGAAATCTACGGGACTCTATGGGCCCCTAGGGAACCCTATAGATTTCGATGGAACCCTATGAGGCCCTCTGGAACCCTACAGAATACTCCAGGACCTGACAGCACTCTACAAGACCCTTAGCAACACAACGGAACCTCACTAAAACCCTATGGGCTCCTACAGAACACTGCAGGCGCCTACGGAACCCTACAGACCCCTACAGAATACTACCAGCCACTACAGAAAAATATGGCCCCTACGGAACTCTACGGAACCTGGCAGAAACACTGTGGGCCCCTACAGGCCCTTGCGGGCACTTGCAGAACTCTGCAGGAACCCACGGAACTTTATGGAACCCTACCAGCCCCTACGGAAGCCTAAAGACCCTTGCAGGCAGTTACGGAACGGTACAGGGCCCTAGGGAACTTTACCAGCCACTACGGAACTCTACGGGCCCCTACGGAACCCTGCAGAACCCTCCAGAGCCTTACAGAATCCCACGGATTCCTACAGACTCCTGCGGGCACTTACTCAACCCTAGAGGACCCTACGGAACACTGCCAGCTCCTATGGAAGGAACCCTACGGGCCCCTACAGAACACTACTGGCTCCTGCGGTACTCCACAGGCCTCTAGGGAACCTACGAAGCTCTACGGAACCCTATGGATCCTTACGGAACAGTACGGGCCCCTTCAGACCTCTGCGGGCCCTTATGGAAACCTACAGGACCCTACGGAACTGTACGAGACTCTACAGGCCCCTAGGGAACACCACAGGCCCCTACGGAACCCTACACAACCCTCCGGAAACATATGGCACCCTACAAGCTCCTACCAACCCCTGCGGGCACTTACATAACCCTACAGGCCCCTACGGAAATCTACGGGACTCTACGGGCCCCTAGGGAACCCTTCAGATTTCGACGGAACCCTACCAGCCCCTCTGGAACCCTACAGAATACTCCAGGACCCGACAGCACTCTACAAGACCCTTAGCAACACAACGGAACCTCACTAAAACCCTATGGGCTCCTACAGAACACTGCAGGTGCCTACGGAACCCTACAGACCCCTACGGAACCCTACAGACACCTGCGGGCACTTACGGAACCCTGCAGGCCCCTACGGAACCCTACAGGTCCATACAGAAGCCCACAGGGCCCTACGGAACTTTACCAACCACTACGGAACTCTACAGGCCCCTACGGAACCCTGCAGAACCCTCCAGAACCTTACAGAATCCCACAGACTCCTACAGACTTCTGCGGGCACTTACACAACCCTACAGGTCCCTACGGAAATCTACGGGACTCTACGGGCCCCTAGGGAACCCTATAGATTTCGATGGAACCCTATGAGGCCCTCTGGAACCCTACAGAATACTCCAGGACCTGACAGCACTCTACAAGACCCTTAGCAACACAACGGAACCTCACTAAAACCCTATGGGCTCCTACAGAACACTGCAGGCGCCTACGGAACCCTACAGACCCGTACAGAATACTACCAGCCACTACAGAAAAATATGGCCCCTACGGAACTCTACGGAACCTGGCAGAAACACTGTGCGCCCCTACAGGCCCTTGCGGGCACTTGCAGAACTCTGCAGGAACCCACGGAACTTTATGGAACCCTACCAGCCCCTACGGAAGCCTAAAGACCCTTGCAGGCAGTTACGGAACGGTACAGGGCCCTAGGGAACTTTACCAGCCACTACGGAACTCTACGGGCCCCTACGGAACCCTGCAGAACCCTCCAGAGCCTTACAGAATCCCACGGATTCCTACAGACTCCTGCGGGCACTTACTCAACCCTAGAGGACCCTACGGAACACTGCCAGCTCCTATGGAAGGAACCCTACGGGCCCCTACAGAACACTACTGGCTCCTGCGGTACTCCACAGGCCTCTAGGGAACCTACGAAGCTCTACGGAACCCTATGGATCCTTACGGAACAGTACGGGCCCCTTCAGACCTCTGCGGGCCCTTATGGAAACCTACAGGACCCTACGGAACTGTACGAGACTCTACAGGCCCCTAGGGAACACCACAGGCCCCTACGGAACCCTACACAACCCTCCGGAAACATATGGCACCCTACAAGCTCCTACCAACCCCTGCGGGCACTTACACAACCCTACAGGCCCCTACGGAAATCTATGGGACTCTACGGGCCCCTAGGGAACCCTTCAGATTTCAACGGAACCCTACCAGCCCCTCTGGAACCCTACAGAATACTCCAGGACCTGACAGCACTCTACAAGACCCTTAGCAACACAACGGAACCTCACTAAAACCCTATGGGCTCCTACAGAACACTGCAGGTGCCTACGGAACCCTACAGACCCCTACGGAACCCTACAGACACCTGCGGGCACTTACGGAACCCTGCAGGCCCCTACGGAACCCTACAGGTCCATACAGAACCCCACAGGGCCCTACGGAACTTTACCAGCCACTACGGAACTCTACGGGCCCCTACGGAACCCTGCAGAACCCTCCAGAACCTTACAGAATCCCACAGACTCCTACAGACTTCTGCGGGCACTTACACAACCCTACAGGTCCCTACGGAAATCTACGGGACTCTATGGGCCCCTAGGGAACCCTATAGATTTCGATGGAACCCTATGAGCCCCTCTGGAACCCTACAGAATACTCCAGGACCTGACAGCACTCTACAAGACCCTTAGCAACACAACGGAACCTCACTAAAACCCTATGGGCTCCTACAGAACACTGTAGGTGCCTACGGAACCCTACAGACCCCTACAGAATACTACCAGCCACTACAGAAAAATATGGCCCCTACGGAACTCTACGGAACCTGGCAGAAAAACTGTGGGCCCCTACAGGCCCTTGCGGGCACTTGCAGAACTCTGCAGGAACCCACGGAACTTTATGGAACCCTACCAGCCCCTACGGAAGCCTAAAGACCCTTGCAGGCAGTTACGGAACGGTACAGGGCCCTAGGGAACTTTACCAGCCACTACGGAACTCTACGGGCCCCTACGGAACCCTGCAGAACCCTCCAGAGCCTTACAGAATCCCACGGATTCCTACAGACTCCTGTGGGCACTTACTCAACCCTAGAGGACCCTACGGAACACTGCCAGCTCCTATGGAAGGAACCCTACGGGCCCCTACAGAACACTACTGGCTCCTGCGGTACTCCAGAGGCCTCTAGGGAACCTACGAATCTCTACGGAACCCTATGGATCCTTACGGAGCAGTACGGGCCCCTTCAGACCTCTGCGGGCCCTTATGGAAACCTACAGGACCCTACGGAACTGTACGAGACTCTACAGGCCCCTAGGGAACACCACAGGCCCCTACGGAACCCTACACAACCCTCCGGAAACATATGGCACCCTACAAGCTCCTACCAACCCCTGCGGGCACTTACATAACCCTACAGGCCCCTACGGAAATCTATGGGACTCTACGGGCCCTTAGGGAACCCTTCAGATTTCGACGGAACCCTACCAGCCCCTCTGGAACCCTACAGAATACTCCAGGACCCGACAGCACTCTACAAGACCCTTAGCAACACAACGGAACCTCACTAAAACCCTATGGGCTCCTACAGAATACTGCAGGTGCCTACGGAACCCTACAGACCCGTACAGACACCTACGGGCACTTACAGAACACTGCAGGCCCCTACGGAACCCTACAGGTCCATACAGAACCCCACAGGGCCCTACGGAACTTTACCAGCCACTACGGAACTCTACGGGCCCCTACGGAACCCTGCAGAACCCTCCAGAACCTTACAGAATCCCACGGATTCCTACAGACTCCTGCGGGCACTTACTCAACCCTAGAGGACCCTACGGAACACTACTGGCTCCTGCGGTACTCCACAGGCCTCTAGGGAACCTACGAAGCTCTACGGAACCCTATGGATCCTTACGGAACAGTACGGGCCCCTTCAGACCTCTGCGGGCCCTTATGGAAACCTACAGGACCCTACGGAACTGTACGAGACTCTACAGGCCCCTAGGGAACACCACAGGCCCCTACGGAACCCTACACAACCCTCCGGAAACATATGGCACCCTACAAGCTCCTACCAACCCCTGCGGGCACTTACATAACCCTACAGTCCCCTACGGAAATCTACGGGACTCTACGGGCCCCTAGGGAACCCTTCAGATTTCGACGGAACCCTACCAGCCCCTCTGGAACCCTACAGAATACTCCAGGACCCGACAGCACTCTACAAGACCCTTAGCAACACAACGGAACCTCACTAAAACCCTATGGGCTCCTACAGAACACTGCAGGTGCCTACGGAACCCTACAGACCCCTACGGAACCCTACAGACACCTGCGGGCACTTACGGAACCCTGCAGGCCCCTACGGAACCCTACAGGTCCATACAGAACCCCACAGGGCCCTACGGAACTTTACCAACCACTACGGAACTCTACAGGCCCCTACGGAACCCTGCAGAACCCTCCAGAACCTTACAGAATCCCACAGACTCCTACAGACTTCTGCGGGCACTTACACAACCCTACAGGTCCCTACGGAAATCTACGGGACTCTATGGGCCCCTAGGGAACCCTATAGATTTCGATGGAACCCTATGAGGCCCTCTGGAACCCTACAGAATACTCCAGGACCTGACAGCACTCTACAAGACCCTTAGCAACACAACGGAACCTCACTAAAACCCTATGGGCTCCTACAGAACACTGCAGGCGCCTACGGAACCCTACAGACCCCTACAGAATACTACCAGCCACTACAGAAAAATATGGCCCCTACGGAACTCTACGGAACCTGGCAGAAACACTGTGGGCCCCTACAGGCCCTTGCGGGCACTTGCAGAACTCTGCAGGAACCCACGGAACTTTATGGAACCCTACCAGCCCCTACGGAAGCCTAAAGACCCTTGCAGGCAGTTACGGAACGGTACAGGGCCCTAGGGAACTTTACCAGCCACTACGGAACTCTACGGGCCCCTACGGAACCCTGCAGAACCCTCCAGAGCCTTACAGAATCCCACGGATTCCTACAGACTCCTGCGGGCACTTACTCAACCCTAGAGGACCCTACGGAACACTGCCAGCTCCTATGGAAGGAACCCTACGGGCCCCTACAGAACACTACTGGCTCCTGCGGTACTCCACAGGCCTCTAGGGAACCTACGAAGCTCTACGGAACCCTATGGATCCTTACGGAACAGTACGGGCCCCTTCAGACCTCTGCGGGCCCTTATGGAAACCTACAGGACCCTACGGAACTGTACGAGACTCTACAGGCCCCTAGGGAACACCACAGGCCCCTACGGAACCCTACACAACCCTCCGGAAACATATGGCACCCTACAAGCTCCTACCAACCCCTGCGGGCACTTACACAACCCTACAGTCCCCTACGGAAATCTACGGGACTCTACGGGCCCCTAGGGAACCCTTCAGATTTCAACGGAACCCTACCAGCCCCTCTGGAACCCTACAGAATACTCCAGGACCCGACAGCACTCTACAAGACCCTTAGCAACACAACGGAACCTCACTAAAACCCTATGGGCTCCTACAGAACACTGCAGGTGCCTACGGAACCCTACAGACCCCTACGGAACCCTACAGACACCTGCGGGCACTTACGGAACCCTGCAGGCCCCTACGGAACCCTACAGGTCCATACAGAACCCCACAGGGCCCTACGGAACTTTACCAGCCACTACGGAACTCTACGGGCCCCTACGGAACCCTGCAGAACCCTCCAGAACCTTACAGAATCCCACAGACTCCTACAGACTTCTGCGGGCACTTACACAACCCTACAGGTCCCTACGGAAATCTACGGGACTCTATGGGCCCCTAGGGAACCCTATAGATTTCGATGGAACCCTATGAGCCCCTCTGGAACCCTACAGAATACTCCAGGACCTGACAGCACTCTACAAGACCCTTAGCAACACAACGGAACCTCACTAAAACCCTATGGGCTCCTACAGAACACTGTAGGTGCCTACGGAACCCTACAGACCCCTACAGAATACTACCAGCCACTACAGAAAAATATGGCCCCTACGGAACTCTACGGAACCTGGCAGAAAAACTGTGGGCCCCTACAGGCCCTTGCGGGCACTTGCAGAACTCTGCAGGAACCCACGGAACTTTATGGAACCCTACCAGCCCCTACGGAAGCCTAAAGACCCTTGCAGGCAGTTACGGAACGGTACAGGGCCCTAGGGAACTTTACCAGCCACTACGGAACTCTACGGGCCCCTACGGAACCCTGCAGAACCCTCCAGAGCCTTACAGAATCCCACGGATTCCTACAGACTCCTGTGGGCACTTACTCAACCCTAGAGGACCCTACGGAACACTGCCAGCTCCTATGGAAGGAACCCTACGGGCCCCTACAGAACACTACTGGCTCCTGCGGTACTCCACAGGCCTCTAGGGAACCTACGAATCTCTACGGAACCCTATGGATCCTTACGGAGCAGTACGGGCCCCTTCAGACCTCTGCGGGCCCTTATGGAAACCTACAGGACCCTACGGAACTGTACGAGACTCTACAGGCCCCTAGGGAACACCACAGGCCCCTACGGAACCCTACACAACCCTCCGGAAACATATGGCACCCTACAAGCTCCTACCAACCCCTGCGGGCACTTACATAACCCTACAGGCCCCTACGGAAATCTATGGGACTCTACGGGCCCTTAGGGAACCCTTCAGATTTCGACGGAACCCTACCAGCCCCTCTGGAACCCTACAGAATACTCCAGGACCCGACAGCACTCTACAAGACCCTTAGCAACACAACGGAACCTCACTAAAACCCTATGGGCTCCTACAGAATACTGCAGGTGCCTACGGAACCCTACAGACCCGTACAGACACCTACGGGCACTTACAGAACACTGCAGGCCCCTACGGATCCCTACAGGTCCATACAGAACCCCACAGGGCCCTACGGAACTTTACCAGCCACTACGGAACTCTACGGGCCCCTACGGAACCCTGCAGAACCCTCCAGAACCTTACAGAATCCCACGGATTCCTACAGACTCCTGCGGGCACTTACTCAACCCTAGAGGACCCTACGGAACACTACTGGCTCCTGCGGTACTCCAGAGGCCTCTAGGGAACCTACGAAGCTCTACGGAACCCTATGGATCCTTACGGAACAGTACGGGCCCCTTCAGACCTCTGCAGGCCCTTATGGAAACCTACAGGACCCTACGGAACTGTACGAGACTCTACAGGCCCCTAGGGAACACCACAGGCCCCTACGGAACCCTACACAACCCTCCGGAAACATATGGCACCCTACAAGCTCCTACCAACCCCTGCGGGCACTTACATAACCCTACAGGCCCCTACGGAAATCTACGGGACTCTACGGGCCCCTAGGGAACTCTTCAGATTTCGACGGAACCCTACCAGCCCCTCTGGAACCCTACAGAATACTCCAGGACCCGACAGCACTCTACAAGACCCTTAGCAACACAACGGAACCTCACTAAAACCCTATGGGCTCCTACAGAACACTGCAGGTGCCTACGGAACCCTACAGACCCCTACGGAACCCTACAGACACCTGCGGGCACTTACGGAACCCTGCAGGCCCCTACAGAACCCTACAGGTCCATACAGAAGCCCACAGGGCCCTACGGAACTTTACCAACCACTACGGAACTCTACGGGCCCCTACGGAACCCTGCAGAACCCTCCAGAACCTTACAGAATCCCACAGACTCCTACAGACTTCTGCGGGCACTTACACAACCCTACAGGTCCCTACGGAAATCTACGGGACTCTATGGGCCCCTAGGGAACCCTATAGATTTCGATGGAACCCTATGAGGCCCTCTGGAACCCTACAGAATACTCCAGGACCTGACAGCACTCTACAAGACCCTTAGCAACACAACGGAACCTCACTAAAACCCTATGGGCTCCTACAGAACACTGCAGGCGCCTACGGAACCCTACAGACCCCTACAGAATACTACCAGCCACTACAGAAAAATATGGCCCCTACGGAACTCTACGGAACCTGGCAGAAACACTGTGCGCCCCTACAGGCCCTTGCGGGCACTTGCAGAACTCTGCAGGAACCCACGGAACTTTATGGAACCCTACCAGCCCCTACGGAAGCCTAAAGACCCTTGCAGGCAGTTACGGAACGGTACAGGGCCCTAGGGAACTTTACCAGCCACTACGGAACTCTACGGGCCCCTACGGAACCCTGCAAAACCCTCCAGAGCCTTACAGAATCCCACGGATTCCTACAGACTCCTGCGGGCACTTACTCAACCTTAGAGGACCCTACGGAACACTGCCAGCTCCTATGGAAGGAACCCTACGGGCCCCTACAGAACACTACTGGCTCCTGCGGTACTCCACAGGCCTCTAGGGAACCTACGAAGCTCTACGGAACCCTATGGATCCTTACGGAACAGTACGGGCCCCTTGAGACCTCTGCGGGCCCTTATGGAAACCTACAGGACCCTACGGAACTGTACGAGACTCTACAGGCCCCTAGGGAACACCACAGGCCCCTACGGAACCCTACACAACCCTCCGGAAACATATGGCACCCTACAAGCTCCTACCAACCCCTGCGGGCACTTACACAACCCTACAGGCCCCTACGGAAATCTACGGGACTCTACGGGCCCCTAGGGAACCCTTCAGATTTCGACGGAACCCTACCAGCCCCTCTGGAACCCTACAGAATACTCCAGGACCCGACAGCACTCTACAAGACCCTTAGCAACACAACGGAACCTCACTAAAACCCTATGGGCTCCTACAGAACACTGCAGGTGCCTACGGAACCCTACAGACCCCTACGGAACCCTACAGACACCTGCGGGCACTTACGGAACCCTGCAGGCCCCTACGGAACCCTACAGGTCCATACAGAACCCCACAGGGCCCTACGGAACTTTACCAGCCACTACGGAACTCTACGGGCCCCTACGGAACCCTGCAGAACCCTCCAGAACCTTACAGAATCCCACGGATTCCTACAGACTCCTGCGGGCACTTACTCAACCCTAGAGGACCCTACGGAACACTACTGGCTCCTGCGGTACTCCACAGGCCTCTAGGGAACCTACGAAGCTCTACGGAACCCTATGGATCCTTACGGAACAGTACGGGCCCCTTCAGACCTCTGCAGGCCCTTATGGAAACCTACAGGACCCTACGGAACTGTACGAGACTCTACAGGCCCCTAGGGAACACCACAGGCCCCTACGGAACCCTACACAACCCTCCGGAAACATATGGCACCCTACAAGCTCCTACCAACCCCTGCGGGCACTTACATAACCCTACAGTCCCCTACGGAAATCTACGGGACTCTACGGGCCCCTAGGGAACCCTTCAGATTTCGACGGAACCCTACCAGCCCCTCTGGAACCCTACAGAATACTCCAGGACCCGACAGCACTCTACAAGACCCTTAGCAACACAACGGAACCTCACTAAAACCCTATGGGCTCCTACAGAACACTGCAGGTGCCTACGGAACCCTACAGACCCCTACGGAACCCTACAGACACCTGCGGGCACTTACGGAACCCTGCAGGCCCCTACGGAACCCTACAGGTCCATACAGAAGCCCACAGGGCCCTACGGAACTTTACCAACCACTACGGAACTCTACGGGCCCCTACGGAACCCTGCAGAACCCTCCAGAACCTTACAGAATCCCACAGACTCCTACAGACTTCTGCGGGCACTTACACAACCCTACAGGTCCCTACGGAAATCTACGGGACTCTATGGGCCCCTAGGGAACCCTATAGATTTCGATGGAACCCTATGAGGCCCTCTTGAACCCTACAGAATACTCCAGGACCTGACAGCACTCTACAAGACCCTTAGCAACACAACGGAACCTCACTAAAACCCTATGGGCTCCTACAGAACACTGCAGGCGCCTACGGAACCCTACAGACCCCTACAGAATACTACCAGCCACTACAGAAAAATATGGCCCCTACGGAACTCTACGGAACCTGGCAGAAACACTGTGCGCCCCTACAGGCCCTTGCGGGCACTTGCAGAACTCTGCAGGAACCCACGGAACTTTATGGAACCCTACCAGCCCCTACGGAAGCCTAAAGACCCTTGCAGGCAGTTACGGAACGGTACAGGGCCCTAGGGAACTTTACCAGCCACTACGGAACTCTACGGGCCCCTACGGAACCCTGCAAAACCCTCCAGAGCCTTACAGAATCCCACGGATTCCTACAGACTCCTGCGGGCACTTACTCAACCCTAGAGGACCCTACGGAACACTGCCAGCTCCTATGGAAGGAACCCTACGGGCCCCTACAGAACACTACTGGCTCCTGCGGTACTCCACAGGCCTCTAGGGAACCTACGAAGCTCTACGGAACCCTATGGATCCTTACGGAACAGTACGGGCCCCTTCAGACCTCTGCGGGCCCTTATGGAAACCTACAGGACCCTACGGAACTGTACGAGACTCTACAGGCCCCTAGGGAACACCACAGGCCCCTACGGAACCCTACACAACCCTCCGGAAACATATGGCACCCTACAAGCTCCTACCAACCCCTGCGGGCACTTACACAACCCTACAGGCCCCTACGGAAATCTACGGGACTCTACGGGCCCCTAGGGAACCCTTCAGATTTCGACGGAACCCTACCAGCCCCTCTGGAACCCTACAGAATACTCCAGGACCCGACAGCACTCTACAAGACCCTTAGCAACACAACGGAACCTCACTAAAACCCTATGGGCTCCTACAGAACACTGCAGGTGCCTACGGAACCCTACAGACCCCTACGGAACCCTACAGACAGCTGCGGGCACTTACGGAACCCTGCAGGCCCCTACGGAACCCTACAGGTCCATACAGAACCCCACAGGGCCCTACGGAACTTTACCAGCCACTACGGAACTCTACGGGCCCCTACGGAACCCTGCAGAACCCTCCAGAACCTTACAGAATCCCACAGACTCCTACAGACTTCTGCGGGCACTTACACAACCCTACAGGTCCCTACGGAAATCTACGGGACTCTATGGGCCCCTAGGGAACCCTATAGATTTCGATGGAACCCTATGAGCCCCTCTGGAACCCTACAGAATACTCCAGGACCTGACAGCACTCTACAAGACCCTTAGCAACACAACGGAACCTCACTAAAACCCTATGGGCTCCTACAGAACACTGTAGGTGCCTACGGAACCCTACAGACCCCTACAGAATACTACCAGCCACTACAGAAAAATATGGCCCCTACGGAACTCTACGGAACCTGGCAGAAACACTGTGCGCCCCTACAGGCCCTTGCGGGCACTTGCAGAACTCTGCAGGAACCCACGGAACTTTATGGAACCCTACCAGCCCCTACGGAAGCCTAAAGACCCTTGCAGGCAGTTACGGAACGGTACAGGGCCCTAGGGAACTTTACCAGCCACTACGGAACTCTACGGGCCCCTACGGAACCCTGCAGAACCCTCCAGAGCCTTACAGAATCCCACGGATTCCTACAGACTCCTGCGGGCACTTACTCAACCCTAGAGGACCCTACGGAACACTGCCAGCTCCTATGGAAGGAACCCTACGGGCCCCTACAGAACACTACTGGCTCCTGCGGTACTCCACAGGCCTCTAGGGAACCTACGAAGCTCTACGGAACCCTATGGATCCTTACGGAACAGTACGGGCCCCTTCAGACCTCTGCGGGCCCTTATGGAAACCTACAGGACCCTACGGAACTGTACGAGACTCTACAGGCCCCTAGGGAACACCACAGGCCCCTACGGAACCCTACACAACCCTCCGGAAACATATGGCACCCTACAAGCTCCTACCAACCCCTGCGGGCACTTACACAACCCTACAGGCCCCTACGGAAATCTACGGGACTCTACGGGCCCCTAGGGAACCCTTCAGATTTCGACGGAACCCTACCAGCCCCTCTGGAACCCTACAGAATACTCCAGGACCCGACAGCACTCTACAAGACCCTTAGCAACACAACGGAACCTCACTAAAACCCTATGGGCTCCTACAGAACACTGCAGGTGCCTACGGAACCCTACAGACCCCTACGGAACCCTACAGACACCTGCGGGCACTTACGGAACCCTGCAGGCCCCTACGGAACCCTACAGGTCCATACAGAACCCCACAGGGCCCTACGGAACTTTACCAGCCACTACGGAACTCTACGGGCCCCTACGGAACCCTGCAGAACCCTCCAGAACCTTACAGAATCCCACAGACTCCTACAGACTTCTGCGGGCACTTACACAACCCTACAGGTCCCTACGGAAATCTACGGGACTCTATGGGCCCCTAGGGAACCCTATAGATTTCGATGGAACCCTATGAGCCCCTCTGGAACCCTACAGAATACTCCAGGACCTGACAGCACTCTACAAGACCCTTAGCAACACAACGGAACCTCACTAAAACCCTATGGGCTCCTACAGAACACTGTAGGTGCCTACGGAACCCTACAGACCCCTACAGAATACTACCAGCCACTACAGAAAAATATGGCCCCTACGGAACTCTACGGAACCTGGCAGAAACACTGTGCGCCCCTACAGGCCCTTGCGGGCACTTGCAGAACTCTGCAGGAACCCACGGAACTTTATGGAACCCTACCAGCCCCTACGGAAGCCTAAAGACCCTTGCAGGCAGTTACGGAACGGTACAGGGCCCTAGGGAACTTTACCAGCCACTACGGAACTCTACGGGCCCCTACGGAACCCTGCAGAACCCTCCAGAGCCTTACAGAATCCCACGGATTCCTACAGACTCCTGTGGGCACTTACTCAACCCTAGAGGACCCTACGGAACACTGCCAGCTCCTATGGAAGGAACCCTACGGGCCCCTACAGAACACTACTGGCTCCTGCGGTACTCCAGAGGCCTCTAGGGAACCTACGAAGCTCTACGGAACCCTATGGATCCTTACGGAGCAGTACGGGCCCCTTCAGACCTCTGCGGGCCCTTATGGAAACCTACAGGACCCTACGGAACTGTACGAGACTCTACAGGCCCCTAGGGAACACCACAGGCCCCTACGGAACCCTACACAACCCTCCGGAAACATATGGCACCCTACAAGCTCCTACCAACCCCTGCGGGCACTTACACAACCCTACAGGCCCCTACGGAAATCTATGGGACTCTACGGGCCCTTAGGGAACCCTTCAGATTTCGACGGAACCCTACCAGCCCCTCTGGAACCCTACAGAATACTCCAGGACCCGACAGCACTCTACAAGACCCTTAGCAACACAACGGAACCTCACTAAAACCCTATGGGCTCCTACAGAATACTGCAGGTGCCTACGGAACCCTACAGACCCGTACAGACACCTGCGGGCACTTACAGAACACTGCAGGCCCCTACGGAACCCTACAGGTCCATACAGAACCCCACAGGGCCCTACGGAACTTTACCAGCCACTACGGAACTCTACGGGCCCCTACGGAACCCTGCAGAACCCTCCAGAACCTTACAGAATCCCACGGATTCCTACAGACTCCTGCGGGCACTTACTCAACCCTAGAGGACCCTACGGAACACTACTGGCTCCTGCGGTACTCCAGAGGCCTCTAGGGAACCTACGAAGCTCTACGGAACCCTATGGATCCTTACGGAACAGTACGGGCCCCTTCAGACCTCTGCGGGCCCTTATGGAAACCTACAGGACCCTACGGAACTGTACGAGACTCTACAGGCCCCTAGGGAACACCACAGGCCCCTACGGAACCCTACACAACCCTCCGGAAACATATGGCACCCTACAAGCTCCTACCAACCCCTGCGGGCACTTACATAACCCTACAGGCCCCTACGGAAATCTACGGGACTCTACGGGCCCCTAGGGAACCCTTCAGATTTCGACGGAACCCTACCAGCCCCTCTGGAACCCTACAGAATACTCCAGGACCCGACAGCACTCTACAAGACCCTTAGCAACACAACGGAACCTCACTAAAACCCTATGGGCTCCTACAGAACACTGCAGGTGCCTACGGAACCCTACAGACCCCTACGGAACCCTACAGACACCTGCGGGCACTTACGGAACCCTGCAGGCCCCTACGGAACCCTACAGGTCCATACAGAACCCCACAGGGCCCTACGGAACTTTACCAGCCACTACGGAACTCTACGGGCCCCTACGGAACCCTGCAGAACCCTCTGGAACCTTACAGAATCCCACAGACTCCTACAGACTTCTGCGGGCACTTACACAACCCTACAGGTCCCTACGGAAATCTACGGGACTCTATGGGCCCCTAGGGAACCCTATAGATTTCGATGGAACCCTATGAGGCCCTCTGGAACCCTACAGAATACTCCAGGACCCGACAGCACTCTACAAGACCCTTAGCAACACAACGGAACCTCACTAAAACCCTATGGGCTCCTACAGAACACTGCAGGCGCCTACGGAACCCTACAGACCCCTACAGAATACTACCAGCCACTACAGAAAAATATGGCCCCTACGGAACTCTACGGAACCTGGCAGAAACACTGTGGGCCCCTACAGGCCCTTGCGGGCACTTGCAGAACTCTGCAGGAACCCACGGAACTTTATGGAACCCTACCAGCCCCTACGGAAGCCTAAAGACCCTTGCAGGCAGTTACGGAACGGTACAGGGCCCTAGGGAACTTTACCAGCCACTACGGAACTCTACGGGCCCCTACGGAACCCTGCAAAACCCTCCAGAGCCTTACAGAATCCCACGGATTCCTACAGACTCCTGCGGGCACTTACTCAACCCTAGAGGACCCTACGGAACACTGCCAGCTCCTATGGAAGGAACCCTACGGGCCCCTACAGAACACTACTGGCTCCTGCGGTACTCCACAGGCCTCTAGGGAACCTACGAAGCTCTACGGAACCCTATGGATCCTTACGGAACAGTACGGGCCCCTTCAGACCTCTGCGGGCCCTTATGGAAACCTACAGGACCCTACGGAACTGTACGAGACTCTACAGGCCCCTAGGGAACACCACAGGCCCCTACGGAACCCTACACAACCCTCCGGAAACATATGGCACCCTACAAGCTCCTACCAACCCCTGCGGGCACTTACACAACCCTACAGGCCCCTACGGAAATCTATGGGACTCTACGGGCCCCTAGGGAAACCTTCAGATTTCGACGGAACCCTACCAGCCCCTCTGGAACCCTACAGAATACTCCAGGACCCGACAGCACTCTACAAGACCCTTAGCAACACAACGGAACCTCACTAAAACCCTATGGGCTCCTACAGAATACTGCAGGTGCCTACGGAACCCTACAGACCCGTACAGACACCTACGGGCACTTACAGAACACTGCAGGCCCCTACGGAACCCTACAGGTCCATACAGAACCCCACAGGGCCCTACGGAACTTTACCAGCCACTACGGAACTCTACGGGCCCCTACGGAACCCTGCAGAACCCTCCAGAACCTTACAGAATCCCACAGACTCCTACAGACTTCTGCGGGCACTTACACAACCCTACAGGTCCCTACGGAAATCTACGGGACTCTATGGGCCCCTAGGGAACCCTATAGATTTCGATGGAACCCTATGAGGCCCTCTGGAACCCTACAGAATACTCCAGGACCTGACAGCACTCTACAAGACCCTTAGCAACACAACGGAACCTCACTAAAACCCTATGGGCTCCTACAGAACACTGCAGGCGCCTACGGAACCCTACAGACCCCTACAGAATACTACCAGCCACTACAGAAAAATATGGCCCCTACGGAACTCTACGGAACCTGGCAGAAACACTGTGGGCCCCTACAGGCCCTTGCGGGCACTTGCAGAACTCTGCAGGAACCCACGGAACTTTATGGAACCCTACCAGCCCCTACGGAAGCCTAAAGACCCTTGCAGGCAGTTACGGAACGGTACAGGGCCCTAGGGAACTTTACCAGCCACTACGGAACTCTACGGGCCCCTACGGAACCCTGCAGAACCCTCCAGAGCCTTACAGAATCCCACGGATTCCTACAGACTCCTGCGGGCACTTACTCAACCCTAGAGGACCCTACGGAACACTGCCAGCTCCTATGGAAGGAACCCTACGGGCCCCTACAGAACACTACTGGCTCCTGCGGTACTCCACAGGCCTCTAGGGAACCTACGAAGCTCTACGGAACCCTATGGATCCTTACGGAACAGTACGGGCCCCTTCAGACCTCTGCGGGCGCTTATGGAAACCTACAGGACCCTACGGAACTGTACGAGACTCTACAGGCCCCTAGGGAACACCACAGGCCCCTACGGAACCCTACACAACCCTCCGGAAACATATGGCACCCTACAAGCTCCTACCAACCCCTGCGGGCACTTACACAACCCTACAGGCCCCTACGGAAATCTACGGGACTCTACGGGCCCCTAGGGAACCCTTCAGATTTCGACGGAACCCTACCAGCCCCTCTGGAACCCTACAGAATACTCCAGGACCCGACAGCACTCTACAAGACCCTTAGCAACACAACGGAACCTCACTAAAACCCTATGGGCTCCTACAGAACACTGCAGGTGCCTACGGAACCCTACAGACCCCTACGGAACCCTACAGACACCTGCGGGCACTTACGGAACCCTGCAGGCCCCTACGGAACCCTACAGGTCCATACAGAACCCCACAGGGCCCTACGGAACTTTACCAGCCACTACGGAACTCTACGGGCCCCTACGGAACCCTGCAGAACCCTCCAGAACCTTACAGAATCCCACAGACTCCTACAGACTTCTGCGGGCACTTACACAACCCTACAGGTCCCTACGGAAATCTACGGGACTCTATGGGCCCCTAGGGAACCCTATAGATTTCGATGGAACCCTATGAGCCCCTCTGGAACCCTACAGAATACTCCAGGACCTGACAGCACTCTACAAGACCCTTAGCAACACAACGGAACCTCACTAAAACCCTATGGGCTCCTACAGAACACTGCAGGTGCCTACGGAACCCTACAGACCCCTACAGAATACTACCAGCCACTACAGAAAAATATGGCCCCTACGGAACTCTACGGAACCTGGCAGAAAAACTGTGGGCCCCTACAGGCCCTTGCGGGCACTTGCAGAACTCTGCAGGAACCCACGGAACTTTATGGAACCCTACCAGCCCCTACGGAAGCCTAAAGACCCTTGCAGGCAGTTACGGAACGGTACAGGGCCCTAGGGAACTTTACCAGCCACTACGGAACTCTACGGGCCCCTACGGAACCCTGCAGAACCCTCCAGAGCCTTACAGAATCCCACGGATTCCTACAGACTCCTGTGGGCACTTACTCAACCCTAGAGGACCCTACGGAACACTGCCAGCTCCTATGGAAGGAACCCTACGGGCCCCTACAGAACACTACTGGCTCCTGCGGTACTCCACAGGCCTCTAGGGAACCTACGAAGCTCTACGGAACCCTATGGATCCTTACGGAACAGTACGGGCCCCTTCAGACCTCTGCGGGCCCTTATGGAAACCTACAGGACCCTACGGAACTGTACGAGACTCTACAGGCCCCTAGGGAACACCACAGGCCCCTACGGAACCCTACACAACCCTCCGGAAACATATGGCACCCTACAAGCTCCTACCAACCCCTGCGGGCACTTACATAACCCTACAGGCCCCTACGGAAATCTACGGGACTCTACGGGCCCCTAGGGAACCCTTCAGATTTCGACGGAACCCTACCAGCCCCTCTGGAACCCTACAGAATACTCCAGGACCCGACAGCACTCTACAAGACCCTTAGCAACACAACGGAACCTCACTAAAACCCTGTGGGCTCCTACAGAACACTGCAGGTGCCTACGGAACCCTACAGACCCCTACGGAACCCTACAGACACCTGCGGGCACTTACGGAACCCTGCAGGCCCCTACGGAACCCTACAGGTCCATACAGAACCCCACAGGGCCCTACGGAACTTTACCAGCCACTACGGAACTCTACGGGCCCCTACGGAACCCTGCAGAACCCTCCAGAACCTTACAGAATCCCACAGACTCCTACAGACTTCTGCGGGCACTTACACAACCCTACAGGTCCCTACGGAAATCTACGGGACTCTATGGGCCCCTAGGGAACCCTATAGATTTCGATGGAACCCTATGAGCCCCTCTGGAACCCTACAGAATACTCCAGGACCTGACAGCACTCTACAAGACCCTTAGCAACACAACGGAACCTCACTAAAACCCTATGGGCTCCTACAGAACACT
Organism: Numenius arquata; assembly: GCF_964106895.1. Lineage (NCBI taxonomy): Eukaryota > Metazoa > Chordata > Aves > Charadriiformes > Scolopacidae > Numenius > Numenius arquata. The sequence goes on from NW_027415539.1 coordinate 34,041, forward strand.
GTAGGTGCCTACGGAACCCTACAGACCCGTACAGAATACTACCAGCCACTACAGAAAAATATGGCCCCTACGGAACTCTACGGAACCTGGCAGAAAAACTGTGGGCCCCTACAGGCCCTTGCGGGCACTTGCAGAACTCTGCAGGAACCCACGGAACTTTATGGAACCCTACCAGCCCCTACGGAAGCCTAAAGACCCTTGCAGGCAGTTACGGAACGGTACAGGGCCCTAGGGAACTTTACCAGCCACTACGGAACTCTACGGGCCCCTACGGAACCCTGCAGAACCCTCCAGAGCCTTACAGAATCCCACGGATTCCTACAGACTCCTGTGGGCACTTACTCAACCCTAGAGGACCCTACGGAACACTGCCAGCTCCTATGGAAGGAACCCTACGGGCCCCTACAGAACACTACTGGCTCCTGCGGTACTCCACAGGCCTCTAGGGAACCTACGAAGCTCTACGGAACCCTATGGATCCTTACGGAACAGTACGGGCCCCTTCAGACCTCTGCGGGCCCTTATGGAAACCTACAGGACCCTACGGAACTGTACGAGACTCTACAGGCCCCTAGGGAACACCACAGGCCCCTACGGAACCCTACACAACCCTCCGGAAACATATGGCACCCTACAAGCTCCTACCAACCCCTGCGGGCACTTACATAACCCTACAGGCCCCTACGGAAATCTACGGGACTCTACGGGCCCCTAGGGAACCCTTCAGATTTCGACGGAACCCTACGAGCCCCTCTGGAACCCTACAGAATACTCCAGGACCCGACAGCACTCTACAAGACCCTTAGCAACACAACGGAACCTCACTAAAACCCTGTGGGCTCCTACAGAACACTGCAGGTGCCTACGGAACCCTACAGACCCCTACGGAACCCTACAGACACCTGCGGGCACTTACGGAACCCTGCAGGCCCCTACGGAACCCTACAGGTCCATACAGAACCCCACAGGGCCCTACGGAACTTTACCAGCCACTACGGAACTCTACGGGCCCCTACGGAACCCTGCAGAACCCTCCAGAACCTTACAGAATCCCACAGACTCCTACAGACTTCTGCGGGCACTTACACAACCCTACAGGTCCCTACGGAAATCTACGGGACTCTATGGGCCCCTAGGGAACCCTATAGATTTCGATGGAACCCTATGAGCCCCTCTGGAACCCTACAGAATACTCCAGGACCTGACAGCACTCTACAAGACCCTTAGCAACACAACGGAACCTCACTAAAACCCTATGGGCTCCTACAGAACACTGCAGGCGCCTACGGAACCCTACAGACCCCTACAGAATACTACCAGCCACTACAGAAAAATATGGCCCCTACGGAACTCTACGGAACCTGGCAGAAACACTGTGGGCCCCTACAGGCCCTTGCGGGCACTTGCAGAACTCTGCAGGAACCCACGGAACTTTATGGAACCCTACCAGCCCCTACGGAAGCCTAAAGACCCTTGCAGGCAGTTACGGAACGGTACAGGGCCCTAGGGAACTTTACCAGCCACTACGGAACTCTACGGGCCCCTACGGAACCCTGCAGAACCCTCCAGAGCCTTACAGAATCCCACGGATTCCTACAGACTCCTGCGGGCACTTACTCAACCCTAGAGGACCCTATGGAACACTGCCAGCTCCTATGGAAGGAACCCTACGGGCCCCTACAGAACACTACTGGCTCCTGCGGTACTCCACAGGCCTCTAGGGAACCTACGAAGCTCTACGGAACCCTATGGATCCTTACGGAACAGTACGGGCCCCTTCAGACCTCTGCGGGCCCTTATGGAAACCTACAGGACCCTACGGAACTGTACGAGACTCTACAGGCCCCTAGGGAACACCACAGGCCCCTACGGAACCCTACACAACCCTCCGGAAACATATGGCACCCTACAAGCTCCTACCAACCCCTGCGGGCACTTACACAACCCTACAGGCCCCTACGGAAATCTACGGGACTCTACGGGCCCCTAGGGAACCCTTCAGATTTCGACGGAACCCTACCAGCCCCTCTGGAACCCTACAGAATACTCCAGGACCCGACAGCACTCTACAAGACCCTTAGCAACACAACGGAACCTCACTAAAACCCTATGGGCTCCTACAGAACACTGCAGGTGCCTACGGAACCCTACAGACCCCTACGGAACCCTACAGACACCTGCGGGCACTTACGGAACCCTGCAGGCCCCTACGGAACCCTACAGGTCCATACAGAACCCCACAGGGCCCTACGGAACTTTACCAGCCACTACGGAACTCTACGGGCCCCTACGGAACCCTGCAGAACCCTCCAGAACCTTACAGAATCCCACGGATTCCTACAGACTCCTGCGGGCACTTACTCAACCCTAGAGGACCCTACGGAACACTACTGGCTCCTGCGGTACTCCACAGGCCTCTAGGGAACCTACGAAGCTCTACGGAACCCTATGGATCCTTACGGAACAGTACGGGCCCCTTCAGACCTCTGCGGGCGCTTATGGAAACCTACAGGACCCTACGGAACTGTACGAGACTCTACAGGCCCCTAGGGAACACCACAGGCCCCTACGGAACCCTACACAACCCTCCGGAAACATATGGCACCCTACAAGCTCCTACCAACCCCTGCGGGCACTTACATAACCCTACAGGCCCCTACGGAAATCTACGGGACTCTACGGGCCCCTAGGGAACCCTTCAGATTTCGACGGAACCCTACCAGCCCCTCTGGAACCCTACAGAATACTCCAGGACCCGACAGCACTCTACAAGACCCTTAGCAACACAACGGAACCTCACTAAAACCCTGTGGGCTCCTACAGAACACTGCAGGTGCCTACGGAACCCTACAGACCCCTATGGAACCCTACAGACACCTGCGGGCACTTACGGAACCCTGCAGGCCCCTACGGAACCCTACAGGTCCATACAGAACCCCACAGGGCCCTACGGAACTTTACCAGCCACTACGGAACTCTACGGGCCCCTACGGAACCCTGCAGAACCCTCCAGAACCTTACAGAATCCCACAGACTCCTACAGACTTCTGCGGGCACTTACACAACCCTACAGGTCCCTACGGAAATCTACGGGACTCTATGGGCCCCTAGGGAACCCTATAGATTTCGATGGAACCCTATGAGCCCCTCTGGAACCCTACAGAATACTCCAGGACCTGACAGCACTCTACAAGACCCTTAGCAACACAACGGAACCTCACTAAAACCCTATGGGCTCCTACAGAACACTGTAGGTGCCTACGGAACCCTACAGACCCGTACAGAATACTACCAGCCACTACAGAAAAATATGGCCCCTACGGAACTCTACGGAACCTGGCAGAAAAACTGTGGGCCCCTACAGGCCCTTGCGGGCACTTGCAGAACTCTGCAGGAACCCACGGAACTTTATGGAACCCTACCAGCCCCTACGGAAGCCTAAAGACCCTTGCAGGCAGTTACGGAACGGTACAGGGCCCTAGGGAACTTTACCAGCCACTACGGAACTCTACGGGCCCCTACGGAACCCTGCAGAACCCTCCAGAGCCTTACAGAATCCCACGGATTCCTACAGACTCCTGTGGGCACTTACTCAACCCTAGAGGACCCTACGGAACACTGCCAGCTCCTATGGAAGGAACCCTACGGGCCCCTACAGAACACTACTGGCTCCTGCGGTACTCCACAGGCCTCTAGGGAACCTACGAAGCTCTACGGAACCCTATGGATCCTTACGGAACAGTACGGGCCCCTTCAGACCTCTGCGGGCGCTTATGGAAACCTACAGGACCCTACGGAACTGTACGAGACTCTACAGGCCCCTAGGGAACACCACAGGCCCCTACGGAACCCTACACAACCCTCCGGAAACATATGGCACCCTACAAGCTCCTACCAACCCCTGCGGGCACTTACATAACCCTACAGGCCCCTACGGAAATCTACGGGACTCTACGGGCCCCTAGGGAACCCTTCAGATTTCGACGGAACCCTACCAGCCCCTCTGGAACCCTACAGAATACTCCAGGACCCGACAGCACTCTACAAGACCCTTAGCAACACAACGGAACCTCACTAAAACCCTATGGGCTCCTACAGAACACTGCAGGTGCCTACGGAACCCTACAGACCCCTACGGAACCCTACAGACACCTGCGGGCACTTACGGAACCCTGCAGGCCCCTACGGAACCCTACAGGTCCATACAGAACCCCACAGGGCCCTACGGAACTTTACCAGCCACTACGGAACTCTACGGGCCCCTACGGAACCCTGCAGAACCCTCCAGAACCTTACAGAATCCCACAGACTCCTACAGACTTCTGCGGGCACTTACACAACCCTACAGGTCCCTACGGAAATCTACGGGACTCTATGGGCCCCTAGGGAACCCTATAGATTTCGATGGAACCCTATGAGCCCCTCTGGAACCCTACAGAATACTCCAGGACCTGACAGCACTCTACAAGACCCTTAGCAACACAACGGAACCTCACTAAAACCCTATGGGCTCCTACAGAACACTGTAGGTGCCTACGGAACCCTACAGACCCGTACAGAATACTACCAGCCACTACAGAAAAATATGGCCCCTACGGAACTCTACGGAACCTGGCAGAAAAACTGTGGGCCCCTACAGGCCCTTGCGGGCACTTGCAGAACTCTGCAGGAACCCACGGAACTTTATGGAACCCTACCAGCCCCTACGGAAGCCTAAAGACCCTTGCAGGCAGTTACGGAACGGTACAGGGCCCTAGGGAACTTTACCAGCCACTACGGAACTCTACGGGCCCCTACGGAACCCTGCAGAACCCTCCAGAGCCTTACAGAATCCCACGGATTCCTACAGACTCCTGTGGGCACTTACTCAACCCTAGAGGACCCTACGGAACACTGCCAGCTCCTATGGAAGGAACCCTACGGGCCCCTACAGAACACTACTGGCTCCTGCGGTACTCCACAGGCCTCTAGGGAACCTACGAAGCTCTACGGAACCCTATGGATCCTTACGGAACAGTACGGGCCCCTTCAGACCTCTGCGGGCCCTTATGGAAACCTACAGGACCCTACGGAACTGTACGAGACTCTACAGGCCCCTAGGGAACACCACAGGCCCCTACGGAACCCTACACAACCCTCCGGAAACATATGGCACCCTACAAGCTCCTACCAACCCCTGCGGGCACTTACATAACCCTACAGGCCCCTACGGAAATCTACGGGACTCTACGGGCCCCTAGGGAACCCTTCAGATTTCGACGGAACCCTACGAGCCCCTCTGGAACCCTACAGAATACTCCAGGACCCGACAGCACTCTACAAGACCCTTAGCAACACAACGGAACCTCACTAAAACCCTGTGGGCTCCTACAGAACACTGCAGGTGCCTACGGAACCCTACAGACCCCTACGGAACCCTACAGACACCTGCGGGCACTTACGGAACCCTGCAGGCCCCTACGGAACCCTACAGGTCCATACAGAACCCCACAGGGCCCTACGGAACTTTACCAGCCACTACGGAACTCTACGGGCCCCTACGGAACCCTGCAGAACCCTCCAGAACCTTACAGAATCCCACAGACTCCTACAGACTTCTGCGGGCACTTACACAACCCTACAGGTCCCTACGGAAATCTACGGGACTCTATGGGCCCCTAGGGAACCCTATAGATTTCGATGGAACCCTATGAGCCCCTCTGGAACCCTACAGAATACTCCAGGACCTGACAGCACTCTACAAGACCCTTAGCAACACAACGGAACCTCACTAAAACCCTATGGGCTCCTACAGAACACTGCAGGTGCCTACGGAACCCTACAGACCCCTACAGAATACTACCAGCCACTACAGAAAAATATGGCCCCTACGGAACTCTACGGAACCTGGCAGAAACACTGTGGGCCCCTACAGGCCCTTGCGGGCACTTGCAGAACTCTGCAGGAACCCACGGAACTTTATGGAACCCTACCAGCCCCTACGGAAGCCTAAAGACCCTTGCAGGCAGTTACGGAACGGTACAGGGCCCTAGGGAACTTTACCAGCCACTACGGAACTCTACGGGCCCCTACGGAACCCTGCAGAACCCTCCAGAGCCTTACAGAATCCCACGGATTCCTACAGACTCCTGCGGGCACTTACTCAACCCTAGAGGACCCTACGGAACACTGCCAGCTCCTATGGAAGGAACCCTACGGGCCCCTACAGAACACTACTGGCTCCTGCGGTACTCCACAGGCCTCTAGGGAACCTACGAAGCTCTACGGAACCCTATGGATCCTTACGGAACAGTACGGGCCCCTTCAGACCTCTGCGGGCCCTTATGGAAACCTACAGGACCCTACGGAACTGTACGAGACTCTACAGGCCCCTAGGGAACACCACAGGCCCCTACGGAACCCTACACAACCCTCCGGAAACATATGGCACCCTACAAGCTCCTACCAACCCCTGCGGGCACTTACACAACCCTACAGGCCCCTACGGAAATCTACGGGACTCTACGGGCCCCTAGGGAACCCTTCAGATTTCGACGGAACCCTACCAGCCCCTCTGGAACCCTACAGAATACTCCAGGACCCGACAGCACTCTACAAGACCCTTAGCAACACAACGGAACCTCACTAAAACCCTATGGGCTCCTACAGAACACTGCAGGTGCCTACGGAACCCTACAGACCCCTACGGAACCCTACAGACACCTGCGGGCACTTACGGAACCCTGCAGGCCCCTACGGAACCCTACAGGTCCATACAGAACCCCACAGGGCCCTACGGAACTTTACCAGCCACTACGGAACTCTACGGGCCCCTACGGAACCCTGCAGAACCCTCCAGAACCTTACAGAATCCCACAGACTCCTACAGACTTCTGCGGGCACTTACACAACCCTACAGGTCCCTACGGAAATCTACGGGACTCTATGGGCCCCTAGGGAACCCTATAGATTTCGATGGAACCCTATGAGGCCCTCTGGAACCCTACAGAATACTCCAGGACCTGACAGCACTCTACAAGACCCTTAGCAACACAACGGAACCTCACTAAAACCCTATGGGCTCCTACAGAACACTGCAGGTGCCTACGGAACCCTACAGACCCCTACAGAATACTACCAGCCACTACAGAAAAATATGGCCCCTACAGAACTCTACGGAACCTGGCAGAAAAACTGTGGGCCCCTACAGGCCCTTGCGGGCACTTGCAGAACTCTGCAGGAACCCACGGAACTTTATGGAACCCTACCAGCCCCTACGGAAGCCTAAAGACCCTTGCAGGCAGTTACGGAACGGTACAGGGCCCTAGGGAACTTTACCAGCCACTACGGAACTCTACGGGCCCCTACGGAACCCTGCAGAACCCTCCAGAGCCTTACAGAATCCCACGGATTCCTACAGACTCCTGTGGGCACTTACTCAACCCTAGAGGACCCTACGGAACACTGCCAGCTCCTATGGAAGGAACCCTACGGGCCCCTACAGAACACTACTGGCTCCTGCGGTACTCCACAGGCCTCTAGGGAACCTACGAATCTCTACGGAACCCTATGGATCCTTACGGAGCAGTACGGGCCCCTTCAGACCTCTGCGGGCCCTTATGGAAACCTACAGGACCCTACGGAACTGTACGAGACTCTACAGGCCCCTAGGGAACACCACAGGCCCCTACGGAACCCTACACAACCCTCCGGAAACATATGGCACCCTACAAGCTCCTACCAACCCCTGCGGGCACTTACACAACCCTACAGGCCCCTACGGAAATCTATGGGACTCTACGGGCCCTTAGGGAACCCTTCAGATATTGACGGAACCCTACCAGCCCCTCTGGAACCCTACAGAATACTCCAGGACCCGACAGCACTCTACAAGACCCTTAGCAACACAACGGAACCTCACTAAAACCCTATGGGCTCCTACAGAATACTGCAGGTGCCTACGGAACCCTACAGATCCGTACAGACACCTACGGGCACTTACAGAACACTGCAGGCCCCTACGGAACCCTACAGGTCCATACAGAACCCCACAGGGCCCTACGGAACTTTACCAGCCACTACGGAACTCTACGGGCCCCTACGGAACCCTGCAGAACCCTCCAGAGCCTTACAGAATCCCACGGATTCCTACAGACTCCTGCGGGCACTTACTCAACCCTAGAGGACCCTACGGAACACTACTGGCTCCTGCGGTACTCCAGAGGCCTCTAGGGAACCTACGAAGCTCTACGGAACCCTATGGATCCTTACGGAACAGTACGGGCCCCTTGAGACCTCTGCGGGCCCTTATGGAAACCTACAGGACCCTACGGAACTGTACGAGACTCTACAGGCCCCTAGGGAACACCACAGGCCCCTACGGAACCCTACACAACCCTCCGGAAACATATGGCACCCTACAAGCTCCTACCAACCCCTGCGGGCACTTACATAACCCTACAGGCCCCTACGGAAATCTACGGGACTCTACGGGCCCCTAGGGAACCCTTCAGATTTCGACGGAACCCTACCAGCCCCTCTGGAACCCTACAGAATACTCCAGGACCTGACAGCACTCTACAAGACCCTTAGCAACACAACGGAACCTCACTAAAACCCTATGGGCTCCTACAGAACACTGCAGGTGCCTACGGAACCCTACAGACCCCTACGGAACCCTACAGACACCTGCGGGCACTTACGGAACCCTGCAGGCCCCTACGGAACCCTACAGGTCCATACAGAACCCCACAGGGCCCTACGGAACTTTACCAGCCACTACGGAACTCTACGGGCCCCTACGGAACCCTGCAGAACCCTCCAGAACCTTACAGAATCCCACAGACTCCTACAGACTTCTGCGGGCACTTACACAACCCTACAGGTCCCTACGGAAATCTACGGGACTCTATGGGCCCCTAGGGAACCCTATAGATTTCGATGGAACCCTATGAGCCCCTCTGGAACCCTACAGAATACTCCAGGACCTGACAGCACTCTACAAGACCCTTAGCAACACAACGGAACCTCACTAAAACCCTATGGGCTCCTACAGAACACTGCAGGCGCCTACGGAACCCTACAGACCCCTACAGAATACTACCAGCCACTACAGAAAAATATGGCCCCTACGGAACTCTACGGAACCTGGCAGAAACACTGTGGGCCCCTACAGGCCCTTGCGGGCACTTGCAGAACTCTGCAGGAACCCACGGAACTTTATGGAACCCTACCAGCCCCTACGGAAGCCTAAAGACCCTTGCAGGCAGTTACGGAACGGTACAGGGCCCTAGGGAACTTTACCAGCCACTACGGAACTCTACGGGCCCCTACGGAACCCTGCAGAACCCTCCAGAGCCTTACAGAATCCCACGGATTCCTACAGACTCCTGCGGGCACTTACTCAACCCTAGAGGACCCTACGGAACACTGCCAGCTCCTATGGAAGGAACCCTACGGGCCCCTACAGAACACTACTGGCTCCTGCGGTACTCCACAGGCCTCTAGGGAACCTACGAAGCTCTACGGAACCCTATGGATCCTTACGGAACAGTACGGGCCCCTTCAGACCTCTGCGGGCCCTTATGGAAACCTACAGGACCCTACGGAACTGTACGAGACTCTACAGGCCCCTAGGGAACACCACAGGCCCCTACGGAACCCTACACAACCCTCCGGAAACATATGGCACCCTACAAGCTCCTACCAACCCCTGCGGGCACTTACACAACCCTACAGGCCCCTACGGAAATCTACGGGACTCTACGGGCCCCTAGGGAACCCTTCAGATTTCGACGGAACCCTACCAGCCCCTCTGGAACCCTACAGAATACTCCAGGACCCGACAGCACTCTACAAGACCCTTAGCAACACAACGGAACCTCACTAAAACCCTATGGGCTCCTACAGAACACTGCAGGTGCCTACGGAACCCTACAGACCCCTACGGAACCCTACAGACACCTGCGGGCACTTACGGAACCCTGCAGGCCCCTACGGAACCCTACAGGTCCATACAGAACCCCACAGGGCCCTACGGAACTTTACCAGCCACTACGGAACTCTACGGGCCCCTACGGAACCCTGCAGAACCCTCCAGAACCTTACAGAATCCCACAGACTCCTACAGACTTCTGCGGGCACTTACACAACCCTACAGGTCCCTACGGAAATCTACGGGACTCTATGGGCCCCTAGGGAACCCTATAGATTTCGATGGAACCCTATGAGCCCCTCTGGAACCCTACAGAATACTCCAGGACCTGACAGCACTCTACAAGACCCTTAGCAACACAACGGAACCTCACTAAAACCCTATGGGCTCCTACAGAACACTGCAGGTGCCTACGGAACCCTACAGACCCCTACAGAATACTACCAGCCACTACAGAAAAATATGGCCCCTACGGAACTCTACGGAACCTGGCAGAAAAACTGTGGGCCCCTACAGGCCCTTGCGGGCACTTGCAGAACTCTGCAGGAACCCACGGAACTTTATGGAACCCTACCAGCCCCTACGGAAGCCTAAAGACCCTTGCAGGCAGTTACGGAACGGTACAGGGCCCTAGGGAACTTTACCAGCCACTACGGAACTCTACGGGCCCCTACGGAACCCTGCAGAACCCTCCAGAGCCTTACAGAATCCCACGGATTCCTACAGACTCCTGTGGGCACTTACTCAACCCTAGAGGACCCTACGGAACACTGCCAGCTCCTATGGAAGGAACCCTACGGGCCCCTACAGAACACTACTGGCTCCTGCAGTACTCCACAGGCCTCTAGGGAACCTACGAAGCTCTACGGAACCCTATGGATCCTTACGGAACAGTACGGGCCCCTTCAGACCTCTGCGGGCCCTTATGGAAACCTACAGGACCCTACGGAACTGTACGAGACTCTACAGGCCCCTAGGGAACACCACAGGCCCCTACGGAACCCTACACAACCCTCCGGAAACATATGGCACCCTACAAGCTCCTACCAACCCCTGCGGGCACTTACATAACCCTACAGGCCCCTACGGAAATCTACGGGACTCTACGGGCCCCTAGGGAACCCTTCAGATTTCGACGGAACCCTACCAGCCCCTCTGGAACCCTACAGAATACTCCAGGACCCGACAGCACTCTACAAGACCCTTAGCAACACAACGGAACCTCACTAAAACCCTGTGGGCTCCTACAGAACACTGCAGGTGCCTACGGAACCCTACAGACCCCTATGGAACCCTACAGACACCTGCGGGCACTTACGGAACCCTGCAGGCCCCTACGGAACCCTACAGGTCCATACAGAACCCCACAGGGCCCTACGGAACTTTACCAGCCACTACGGAACTCTACGGGCCCCTACGGAACCCTGCAGAACCCTCCAGAACCTTACAGAATCCCACAGACTCCTACAGACTTCTGCGGGCACTTACACAACCCTACAGGTCCCTACGGAAATCTACGGGACTCTATGGGCCCCTAGGGAACCCTATAGATTTCGATGGAACCCTATGAGCCCCTCTGGAACCCTACAGAATACTCCAGGACCTGACAGCACTCTACAAGACCCTTAGCAACACAACGGAACCTCACTAAAACCCTATGGGCTCCTACAGAACACTGTAGGTGCCTACGGAACCCTACAGACCCCTACAGAATACTACCAGCCACTACAGAAAAATATGGCCCCTACGGAACTCTACGGAACCTGGCAGAAAAACTGTGGGCCCCTACAGGCCCTTGCGGGCACTTGCAGAACTCTGCAGGAACCCACGGAACTTTATGGAACCCTACCAGCCCCTACGGAAGCCTAAAGACCCTTGCAGGCAGTTACGGAACGGTACAGGGCCCTAGGGAACTTTACCAGCCACTACGGAACTCTACGGGCCCCTACGGAACCCTGCAGAACCCTCCAGAGCCTTACAGAATCCCACGGATTCCTACAGACTCCTGTGGGCACTTACTCAACCCTAGAGGACCCTACGGAACACTGCCAGCTCCTATGGAAGGAACCCTACGGGCCCCTACAGAACACTACTGGCTCCTGCGGTACTCCACAGGCCTCTAGGGAACCTACGAAGCTCTACGGAACCCTATGGATCCTTACGGAACAGTACGGGCCCCTTCAGACCTCTGCGGGCCCTTATGGAAACCTACAGGACCCTACGGAACTGTACGAGACTCTACAGGCCCCTAGGGAACACCACAGGCCCCTACGGAACCCTACACAACCCTCCGGAAACATATGGCACCCTACAAGCTCCTACCAACCCCTGCGGGCACTTACATAACCCTACAGGCCCCTACGGAAATCTACGGGACTCTACGGGCCCCTAGGGAACCCTTCAGATTTCGACGGAACCCTACCAGCCCCTCTGGAACCCTACAGAATACTCCAGGACCCGACAGCACTCTACAAGACCCTTAGCAACACAACGGAACCTCACTAAAACCCTGTGGGCTCCTACAGAACACTGCAGGTGCCTACGGAACCCTACAGACCCCTACGGAACCCTACAGACACCTGCGGGCACTTACGGAACCCTGCAGGCCCCTACGGAACCCTACAGGTCCATACAGAACCCCACAGGGCCCTACGGAACTTTACCAGCCACTACGGAACTCTACGGGCCCCTACGGAACCCTGCAGAACCCTCCAGAACCTTACAGAATCCCACAGACTCCTACAGACTTCTGCGGGCACTTACACAACCCTACAGGTCCCTACGGAAATCTACGGGACTCTATGGGCCCCTAGGGAACCCTATAGATTTCGATGGAACCCTATGAGCCCCTCTGGAACCCTACAGAATACTCCAGGACCTGACAGCACTCTACAAGACCCTTAGCAACACAACGGAACCTCACTAAAACCCTATGGGCTCCTACAGAACACTGTAGGTGCCTACGGAACCCTACAGACCCCTACAGAATACTACCAGCCACTACAGAAAAATATGGCCCCTACGGAACTCTACGGAACCTGGCAGAAAAACTGTGGGCCCCTACAGGCCCTTGCGGGCACTTGCAGAACTCTGCAGGAACCCACGGAACTTTATGGAACCCTACCAGCCCCTACGGAAGCCTAAAGACCCTTGCAGGCAGTTACGGAACGGTACAGGGCCCTAGGGAACTTTACCAGCCACTACGGAACTCTACGGGCCCCTACGGAACCCTGCAGAACCCTCCAGAGCCTTACAGAATCCCACGGATTCCTACAGACTCCTGTGGGCACTTACTCAACCCTAGAGGACCCTACGGAACACTGCCAGCTCCTATGGAAGGAACCCTACGGGCCCCTACAGAACACTACTGGCTCCTGCGGTACTCCACAGGCCTCTAGGGAACCTACGAAGCTCTACGGAACCCTATGGATCCTTACGGAACAGTACGGGCCCCTTCAGACCTCTGCGGGCCCTTATGGAAACCTACAGGACCCTACGGAACTGTACGAGACTCTACAGGCCCCTAGGGAACACCACAGGCCCCTACGGAACCCTACACAACCCTCCGGAAACATATGGCACCCTACAAGCTCCTACCAACCCCTGCGGGCACTTACATAACCCTACAGGCCCCTACGGAAATCTACGGGACTCTACGGGCCCCTAGGGAACCCTTCAGATTTCGACGGAACCCTACGAGCCCCTCTGGAACCCTACAGAATACTCCAGGACCCGACAGCACTCTACAAGACCCTTAGCAACACAACGGAACCTCACTAAAACCCTGTGGGCTCCTACAGAACACTGCAGGTGCCTACGGAACCCTACAGACCCCTACGGAACCCTACAGACACCTGCGGGCACTTACGGAACCCTGCAGGCCCCTACGGAACCCTACAGGTCCATACAGAACCCCACAGGGCCCTACGGAACTTTACCAGCCACTACGGAACTCTACGGGCCCCTACGGAACCCTGCAGAACCCTCCAGAACCTTACAGAATCCCACAGACTCCTACAGACTTCTGCGGGCACTTACACAACCCTACAGGTCCCTACGGAAATCTACGGGACTCTATGGGCCCCTAGGGAACCCTATAGATTTCGATGGAACCCTATGAGCCCCTCTGGAACCCTACAGAATACTCCAGGACCTGACAGCACTCTACAAGACCCTTAGCAACACAACGGAACCTCACTAAAACCCTATGGGCTCCTACAGAACACTGCAGGCGCCTACGGAACCCTACAGACCCCTACAGAATACTACCAGCCACTACAGAAAAATATGGCCCCTACGGAACTCTACGGAACCTGGCAGAAACACTGTGGGCCCCTACAGGCCCTTGCGGGCACTTGCAGAACTCTGCAGGAACCCACGGAACTTTATGGAACCCTACCAGCCCCTACGGAAGCCTAAAGACCCTTGCAGGCAGTTACGGAACGGTACAGGGCCCTAGGGAACTTTACCAGCCACTACGGAACTCTACGGGCCCCTACGGAACCCTGCAGAACCCTCCAGAGCCTTACAGAATCCCACGGATTCCTACAGACTCCTGCGGGCACTTACTCAACCCTAGAGGACCCTACGGAACACTGCCAGCTCCTATGGAAGGAACCCTACGGGCCCCTACAGAACACTACTGGCTCCTGCGGTACTCCACAGGCCTCTAGGGAACCTACGAAGCTCTACGGAACCCTATGGATCCTTACGGAACAGTACGGGCCCCTTCAGACCTCTGCGGGCCCTTATGGAAACCTACAGGACCCTACGGAACTGTACGAGACTCTACAGGCCCCTAGGGAACACCACAGGCCCCTACGGAACCCTACACAACCCTCCGGAAACATATGGCACCCTACAAGCTCCTACCAACCCCTGCGGGCACTTACACAACCCTACAGGCCCCTACGGAAATCTACGGGACTCTACGGGCCCCTAGGGAACCCTTCAGATTTCGACGGAACCCTACCAGCCCCTCTGGAACCCTACAGAATACTCCAGGACCCGACAGCACTCTACAAGACCCTTAGCAACACAACGGAACCTCACTAAAACCCTATGGGCTCCTACAGAACACTGCAGGTGCCTACGGAACCCTACAGACCCCTACGGAACCCTACAGACACCTGCGGGCACTTACGGAACCCTGCAGGCCCCTACGGAACCCTACAGGTCCATACAGAACCCCACAGGGCCCTACGGAACTTTACCAGCCACTACGGAACTCTACGGGCCCCTACGGAACCCTGCAGAACCCTCCAGAACCTTACAGAATCCCACAGACTCCTACAGACTTCTGCGGGCACTTACACAACCCTACAGGTCCCTACGGAAATCTACGGGACTCTATGGGCCCCTAGGGAACCCTATAGATTTCGATGGAACCCTATGAGGCCCTCTGGAACCCTACAGAATACTCCAGGACCTGACAGCACTCTACAAGACCCTTAGCAACACAACGGAACCTCACTAAAACCCTATGGGCTCCTACAGAACACTGCAGGTGCCTACGGAACCCTACAGACCCCTACAGAATACTACCAGCCACTACAGAAAAATATGGCCCCTACGGAACTCTACGGAACCTGGCAGAAAAACTGTGGGCCCCTACAGGCCCTTGCGGGCACTTGCAGAACTCTGCAGGAACCCACGGAACTTTATGGAACCCTACCAGCCCCTACGGAAGCCTAAAGACCCTTGCAGGCAGTTACGGAACGGTACAGGGCCCTAGGGAACTTTACCAGCCACTACGGAACTCTACGGGCCCCTACGGAACCCTGCAGAACCCTCCAGAGCCTTACAGAATCCCACGGATTCCTACAGACTCCTGTGGGCACTTACTCAACCCTAGAGGACCCTACGGAACACTGCCAGCTCCTATGGAAGGAACCCTACGGGCCCCTACAGAACACTACTGGCTCCTGCGGTACTCCACAGGCCTCTAGGGAACCTACGAATCTCTACGGAACCCTATGGATCCTTACGGAGCAGTACAGGCCCCTTCAGACCTCTGCGGGCCCTTATGGAAACCTACAGGACCCTACGGAACTGTACGAGACTCTACAGGCCCCTAGGGAACACCACAGGCCCCTACGGAACCCTACACAACCCTCCGGAAACATATGGCACCCTACAAGCTCCTACCAACCCCTGCGGGCACTTACACAACCCTACAGGCCCCTACGGAAATCTATGGGACTCTACGGGCCCTTAGGGAACCCTTCAGATATTGACGGAACCCTACCAGCCCCTCTGGAACCCTACAGAATACTCCAGGACCCGACAGCACTCTACAAGACCCTTAGCAACACAACGGAACCTCACTAAAACCCTATGGGCTCCTACAGAATACTGCAGGTGCCTACGGAACCCTACAGATCCGTACAGACACCTACGGGCACTTACAGAACACTGCAGGCCCCTACGGAACCCTACAGGTCCATACAGAACCCCACAGGGCCCTACGGAACTTTACCAGCCACTACGGAACTCTACGGGCCCCTACGGAACCCTGCAGAACCCTCCAGAGCCTTACAGAATCCCACGGATTCCTACAGACTCCTGCGGGCACTTACTCAACCCTAGAGGACCCTACGGAACACTACTGGCTCCTGCGGTACTCCAGAGGCCTCTAGGGAACCTACGAAGCTCTACGGAACCCTATGGATCCTTACGGAACAGTACGGGCCCCTTCAGACCTCTGCGGGCCCTTATGGAAACCTACAGGACCCTACGGAACTGTACGAGACTCTACAGGCCCCTAGGGAACACCACAGGCCCCTACGGAACCCTACACAACCCTCCGGAAACATATGGCACCCTACAAGCTCCTACCAACCCCTGCGGGCACTTACATAACCCTACAGGCCCCTACGGAAATCTACGGGACTCTACGGGCCCCTAGGGAACCCTTCAGATTTCGACGGAACCCTACCAGCCCCTCTGGAACCCTACAGAATACTCCAGGACCCGACAGCACTCTACAAGACCCTTAGCAACACAACGGAACCTCACTAAAACCCTATGGGCTCCTACAGAACACTGCAGGTGCCTACGGAACCCTACAGACCCCTACGGAACCCTACAGACACCTGCGGGCACTTACGGAACCCTGCAGGCCCCTACGGAACCCTACAGGTCCATACAGAACCCCACAGGACCCTACGGAACTTTACCAGCCACTACGGAACTCTACGGGCCCCTACGGAACCCTGCAGAACCCTCCAGAACCTTACAGAATCCCACAGACTCCTACAGACTTCTGCGGGCACTTACACAACCCTACAGGTCCCTACGGAAATCTACGGGACTCTATGGGCCCCTAGGGAACCCTATAGATTTCGATGGAACCCTATGAGCCCCTCTGGAACCCTACAGAATACTCCAGGACCTGACAGCACTCTACAAGACCCTTAGCAACACAACGGAACCTCACTAAAACCCTATGGGCTCCTACAGAACACTGCAGGTGCCTACGGAACCCTACAGACCCCTACAGAATACTACCAGCCACTACAGAAAAATATGGCCCCTACGGAACTCTACGGAACCTGGCAGAAAAACTGTGGGCCCCTACAGGCCCTTGCGGGCACTTGCAGAACTCTGCAGGAACCCACGGAACTTTATGGAACCCTACCAGCCCCTACGGAAGCCTAAAGACCCTTGCAGGCAGTTACGGAACGGTACAGGGCCCTAGGGAACTTTACCAGCCACTACGGAACTCTACGGGCCCCTACGGAACCCTGCAGAACCCTCCAGAGCCTTACAGAATCCCACGGATTCCTACAGACTCCTGTGGGCACTTACTCAACCCTAGAGGACCCTACGGAACACTGCCAGCTCCTATGGAAGGAACCCTACGGGCCCCTACAGAACACTACTGGCTCCTGCAGTACTCCACAGGCCTCTAGGGAACCTACGAAGCTCTACGGAACCCTATGGATCCTTACGGAACAGTACGGGCCCCTTCAGACCTCTGCGGGCCCTTATGGAAACCTACAGGACCCTACGGAACTGTACGAGACTCTACAGGCCCCTAGGGAACACCACAGGCCCCTACGGAACCCTACACAACCCTCCGGAAACATATGGCACCCTACAAGCTCCTACCAACCCCTGCGGGCACTTACACAACCCTACAGGCCCCTACGGAAATCTACGGGACTCTACGGGCCCCTAGGGAACCCTTCAGATTTCGACGGAACCCTACCAGCCCCTCTGGAACCCTACAGAATACTCCAGGACCCGACAGCACTCTACAAGACCCTTAGCAACACAACGGAACCTCACTAAAACCCTATGGGCTCCTACAGAACACTGCAGGTGCCTACGGAACCCTACAGACCCCTACGGAACCCTACAGACACCTGCGGGCACTTACGGAACCCTGCAGGCCCCTACGGAACCCTACAGGTCCATACAGAACCCCACAGGGCCCTACGGAACTTTACCAGCCACTACGGAACTCTACGGGCCCCTACGGAACCCTGCAGAACCCTCCAGAACCTTACAGAATCCCACAGACTCCTACAGACTTCTGCGGGCACTTACACAACCCTACAGGTCCCTACGGAAATCTACGGGACTCTATGGGCCCCTAGGGAACCCTATAGATTTCGATGGAACCCTATGAGCCCCTCTGGAACCCTACAGAATACTCCAGGACCTGACAGCACTCTACAAGACCCTTAGCAACACAACGGAACCTCACTAAAACCCTATGGGCTCCTACAGAACACTGCAGGTGCCTACGGAACCCTACAGACCCCTACAGAATACTACCAGCCACTACAGAAAAATATGGCCCCTACGGAACTCTACGGAACCTGGCAGAAAAACTGTGGGCCCCTACAGGCCCTTGCGGGCACTTGCAGAACTCTGCAGGAACCCACGGAACTTTATGGAACCCTACCAGCCCCTACGGAAGCCTAAAGACCCTTGCAGGCAGTTACGGAACGGTACAGGGCCCTAGGGAACTTTACCAGCCACTACGGAACTCTACGGGCCCCTACGGAACCCTGCAGAACCCTCCAGAGCCTTACAGAATCCCACGGATTCCTACAGACTCCTGTGGGCACTTACTCAACCCTAGAGGACCCTACGGAACACTGCCAGCTCCTATGGAAGGAACCCTACGGGCCCCTACAGAACACTACTGGCTCCTGCGGTACTCCACAGGCCTCTAGGGAACCTACGAATCTCTACGGAACCCTATGGATCCTTACGGAGCAGTACAGGCCCCTTCAGACCTCTGCGGGCCCTTATGGAAACCTACAGGACCCTACGGAACTGTACGAGACTCTACAGGCCCCTAGGGAACACCACAGGCCCCTACGGAACCCTACACAACCCTCCGGAAACATATGGCACCCTACAAGCTCCTACCAACCCCTGCGGGCACTTACACAACCCTACAGGCCCCTACGGAAATCTATGGGACTCTACGGGCCCTTAGGGAACCCTTCAGATATTGACGGAACCCTACCAGCCCCTCTGGAACCCTACAGAATACTCCAGGACCCGACAGCACTCTACAAGACCCTTAGCAACACAACGGAACCTCACTAAAACCCTATGGGCTCCTACAGAATACTGCAGGTGCCTACGGAACCCTACAGATCCGTACAGACACCTACGGGCACTTACAGAACACTGCAGGCCCCTACGGAACCCTACAGGTCCATACAGAACCCCACAGGGCCCTACGGAACTTTACCAGCCACTACGGAACTCTACGGGCCCCTACGGAACCCTGCAGAACCCTCCAGAGCCTTACAGAATCCCACGGATTCCTACAGACTCCTGCGGGCACTTACTCAACCCTAGAGGACCCTACGGAACACTACTGGCTCCTGCGGTACTCCAGAGGCCTCTAGGGAACCTACGAAGCTCTACGGAACCCTATGGATCCTTACGGAACAGTACGGGCCCCTTCAGACCTCTGCGGGCCCTTATGGAAACCTACAGGACCCTACGGAACTGTACGAGACTCTACAGGCCCCTAGGGAACACCACAGGCCCCTACGGAACCCTACACAACCCTCCGGAAACATATGGCACCCTACAAGCTCCTACCAACCCCTGCGGGCACTTACATAACCCTACAGGCCCCTACGGAAATCTACGGGACTCTACGGGCCCCTAGGGAACCCTTCAGATTTCGACGGAACCCTACCAGCCCCTCTGGAACCCTACAGAATACTCCAGGACCCGACAGCACTCTACAAGACCCTTAGCAACACAACGGAACCTCACTAAAACCCTATGGGCTCCTACAGAACACTGCAGGTGCCTACGGAACCCTACAGACCCCTACGGAACCCTACAGACACCTGCGGGCACTTACGGAACCCTGCAGGCCCCTACGGAACCCTACAGGTCCATACAGAACCCCACAGGACCCTACGGAACTTTACCAGCCACTACGGAACTCTACGGGCCCCTACGGAACCCTGCAGAACCCTCCAGAACCTTACAGAATCCCACAGACTCCTACAGACTTCTGCGGGCACTTACACAACCCTACAGGTCCCTACGGAAATCTACGGGACTCTATGGGCCCCTAGGGAACCCTATAGATTTCGATGGAACCCTATGAGCCCCTCTGGAACCCTACAGAATACTCCAGGACCTGACAGCACTCTACAAGACCCTTAGCAACACAACGGAACCTCACTAAAACCCTATGGGCTCCTACAGAACACTGCAGGTGCCTACGGAACCCTACAGACCCCTACAGAATACTACCAGCCACTACAGAAAAATATGGCCCCTACGGAACTCTACGGAACCTGGCAGAAAAACTGTGGGCCCCTACAGGCCCTTGCGGGCACTTGCAGAACTCTGCAGGAACCCACGGAACTTTATGGAACCCTACCAGCCCCTACGGAAGCCTAAAGACCCTTGCAGGCAGTTACGGAACGGTACAGGGCCCTAGGGAACTTTACCAGCCACTACGGAACTCTACGGGCCCCTACGGAACCCTGCAGAACCCTCCAGAGCCTTACAGAATCCCACGGATTCCTACAGACTCCTGTGGGCACTTACTCAACCCTAGAGGACCCTACGGAACACTGCCAGCTCCTATGGAAGGAACCCTACGGGCCCCTACAGAACACTACTGGCTCCTGCAGTACTCCACAGGCCTCTAGGGAACCTACGAAGCTCTACGGAACCCTATGGATCCTTACGGAACAGTACGGGCCCCTTCAGACCTCTGCGGGCCCTTATGGAAACCTACAGGACCCTACGGAACTGTACGAGACTCTACAGGCCCCTAGGGAACACCACAGGCCCCTACGGAACCCTACACAACCCTCCGGAAACATATGGCACCCTACAAGCTCCTACCAACCCCTGCGGGCACTTACATAACCCTACAGGCCCCTACGGAAATCTACGGGACTCTACGGGCCCCTAGGGAACCCTTCAGATTTCGACGGAACCCTACCAGCCCCTCTGGAACCCTACAGAATACTCCAGGACCCGACAGCACTCTACAAGACCCTTAGCAACACAACGGAACCTCACTAAAACCCTGTGGGCTCCTACAGAACACTGCAGGTGCCTACGGAACCCTACAGACCCCTATGGAACCCTACAGACACCTGCGGGCACTTACGGAACCCTGCAGGCCCCTACGGAACCCTACAGGTCCATACAGAACCCCACAGGGCCCTACGGAACTTTACCAGCCACTACGGAACTCTACGGGCCCCTACGGAACCCTGCAGAACCCTCCAGAACCTTACAGAATCCCACAGACTCCTACAGACTTCTGCGGGCACTTACACAACCCTACAGGTCCCTACGGAAATCTACGGGACTCTATGGGCCCCTAGGGAACCCTATAGATTTCGATGGAACCCTATGAGCCCCTCTGGAACCCTACAGAATACTCCAGGACCTGACAGCACTCTACAAGACCCTTAGCAACACAACGGAACCTCACTAAAACCCTATGGGCTCCTACAGAACACTGTAGGTGCCTACGGAACCCTACAGACCCGTACAGAATACTACCAGCCACTACAGAAAAATATGGCCCCTACGGAACTCTACGGAACCTGGCAGAAAAACTGTGGGCCCCTACAGGCCCTTGCGGGCACTTGCAGAACTCTGCAGGAACCCACGGAACTTTATGGAACCCTACCAGCCCCTACGGAAGCCTAAAGACCCTTGCAGGCAGTTACGGAACGGTACAGGGCCCTAGGGAACTTTACCAGCCACTACGGAACTCTACGGGCCCCTACGGAACCCTGCAGAACCCTCCAGAGCCTTACAGAATCCCACGGATTCCTACAGACTCCTGTGGGCACTTACTCAACCCTAGAGGACCCTACGGAACACTGCCAGCTCCTATGGAAGGAACCCTACGGGCCCCTACAGAACACTACTGGCTCCTGCGGTACTCCACAGGCCTCTAGGGAACCTACGAAGCTCTACGGAACCCTATGGATCCTTACGGAGCAGTACGGGCCCCTTCAGACCTCTGCGGGCCCTTATGGAAACCTACAGGACCCTACGGAACTGTACGAGACTCTACAGGCCCCTAGGGAACACCACAGGCCCCTACGGAACCCTACACAACCCTCCGGAAACATATGGCACCCTACAAGCTCCTACCAACCCCTGCGGGCACTTACATAACCCTACAGGCCCCTACGGAAATCTACGGGACTCTACGGGCCCCTAGGGAACCCTTCAGATTTCGACGGAACCCTACCAGCCCCTCTGGAACCCTACAGAATACTCCAGGACCCGACAGCACTCTACAAGACCCTTAGCAACACAACGGAACCTCACTAAAACCCTGTGGGCTCCTACAGAACACTGCAGGTGCCTACGGAACCCTACAGACCCCTACGGAACCCTACAGACACCTGCGGGCACTTACGGAACCCTGCAGGCCCCTACGGAACCCTACAGGTCCATACAGAACCCCACAGGGCCCTACGGAACTTTACCAGCCACTACGGAACTCTACGGGCCCCTACGGAACCCTGCAGAACCCTCCAGAACCTTACAGAATCCCACAGACTCCTACAGACTTCTGCGGGCACTTACACAACCCTACAGGTCCCTACGGAAATCTACGGGACTCTATGGGCCCCTAGGGAACCCTATAGATTTCGATGGAACCCTATGAGCCCCTCTGGAACCCTACAGAATACTCCAGGACCTGACAGCACTCTACAAGACCCTTAGCAACACAACGGAACCTCACTAAAACCCTATGGGCTCCTACAGAACACTGTAGGTGCCTACGGAACCCTACAGACCCGTACAGAATACTACCAGCCACTACAGAAAAATATGGCCCCTACGGAACTCTACGGAACCTGGCAGAAAAACTGTGGGCCCCTACAGGCCCTTGCGGGCACTTGCAGAACTCTGCAGGAACCCACGGAACTTTATGGAACCCTACCAGCCCCTACGGAAGCCTAAAGACCCTTGCAGGCAGTTACGGAACGGTACAGGGCCCTAGGGAACTTTACCAGCCACTACGGAACTCTACGGGCCCCTACGGAACCCTGCAGAACCCTCCAGAGCCTTACAGAATCCCACGGATTCCTACAGACTCCTGTGGGCACTTACTCAACCCTAGAGGACCCTACGGAACACTGCCAGCTCCTATGGAAGGAACCCTACGGGCCCCTACAGAACACTACTGGCTCCTGCGGTACTCCACAGGCCTCTAGGGAACCTACGAAGCTCTACGGAACCCTATGGATCCTTACGGAACAGTACGGGCCCCTTCAGACCTCTGCGGGCCCTTATGGAAACCTACAGGACCCTACGGAACTGTACGAGACTCTACAGGCCCCTAGGGAACACCACAGGCCCCTACGGAACCCTACACAACCCTCCGGAAACATATGGCACCCTACAAGCTCCTACCAACCCCTGCGGGCACTTACATAACCCTACAGGCCCCTACGGAAATCTACGGGACTCTACGGGCCCCTAGGGAACCCTTCAGATTTCGACGGAACCCTACGAGCCCCTCTGGAACCCTACAGAATACTCCAGGACCCGACAGCACTCTACAAGACCCTTAGCAACACAACGGAACCTCACTAAAACCCTGTGGGCTCCTACAGAACACTGCAGGTGCCTACGGAACCCTACAGACCCCTACGGAACCCTACAGACACCTGCGGGCACTTACGGAACCCTGCAGGCCCCTACGGAACCCTACAGGTCCATACAGAACCCCACAGGGCCCTACGGAACTTTACCAGCCACTACGGAACTCTACGGGCCCCTACGGAACCCTGCAGAACCCTCCAGAACCTTACAGAATCCCACAGACTCCTACAGACTTCTGCGGGCACTTACACAACCCTACAGGTCCCTACGGAAATCTACGGGACTCTATGGGCCCCTAGGGAACCCTATAGATTTCGATGGAACCCTATGAGCCCCTCTGGAACCCTACAGAATACTCCAGGACCTGACAGCACTCTACAAGACCCTTAGCAACACAACGGAACCTCACTAAAACCCTATGGGCTCCTACAGAACACTGCAGGCGCCTACGGAACCCTACAGACCCCTACAGAATACTACCAGCCACTACAGAAAAATATGGCCCCTACGGAACTCTACGGAACCTGGCAGAAACACTGTGGGCCCCTACAGGCCCTTGCGGGCACTTGCAGAACTCTGCAGGAACCCACGGAACTTTATGGAACCCTACCAGCCCCTACGGAAGCCTAAAGACCCTTGCAGGCAGTTACGGAACGGTACAGGGCCCTAGGGAACTTTACCAGCCACTACGGAACTCTACGGGCCCCTACGGAACCCTGCAGAACCCTCCAGAGCCTTACAGAATCCCACGGATTCCTACAGACTCCTGCGGGCACTTACTCAACCCTAGAGGACCCTACGGAACACTGCCAGCTCCTATGGAAGGAACCCTACGGGCCCCTACAGAACACTACTGGCTCCTGCGGTACTCCACAGGCCTCTAGGGAACCTACGAAGCTCTACGGAACCCTATGGATCCTTACGGAACAGTACGGGCCCCTTCAGACCTCTGCGGGCCCTTATGGAAACCTACAGGACCCTACGGAACTGTACGAGACTCTACAGGCCCCTAGGGAACACCACAGGCCCCTACGGAACCCTACACAACCCTCCGGAAACATATGGCACCCTACAAGCTCCTACCAACCCCTGCGGGCACTTACACAACCCTACAGGCCCCTACGGAAATCTACGGGACTCTACGGGCCCCTAGGGAACCCTTCAGATTTCGACGGAACCCTACCAGCCCCTCTGGAACCCTACAGAATACTCCAGGACCCGACAGCACTCTACAAGACCCTTAGCAACACAACGGAACCTCACTAAAACCCTATGGGCTCCTACAGAACACTGCAGGGTGCCTACGGAACCCTACAGACCCCTACGGAACCCTACAGACACCTGCGGGCACTTACGGAACCCTGCAGGCCCCTACGGAACCCTACAGGTCCATACAGAACCCCACAGGGCCCTACGGAACTTTACCAGCCACTACGGAACTCTACGGCCCCTACGGAACCCTGCAGAACCCTCCAGAACCTTACAGAATCCCACAGACTCCTACAGACTTCTGCGGGCACTTACACAACCCTACAGGTCCCTACGGAAATCTACGGGACTCTATGGGCCCCTAGGGAACCCTATAGATTTCGATTGGAACCCTATGAGCCCCTCTGGAACCCTACAGAATACTCCAGGACCTGACAGCACTCTACAAGACCCTTAGCAACACAACGGAACCTCACTAAAACCCTATGGGCTCCTACAGAACACTGTAGGTGCCTACGGAACCCTACAGACCGTACAGAATACTACCAGCCACTACAGAAAAATATGGCCCCTACGGAACTCTACGGAACCTGGCAGAAAAACTGTGGGCCCCTACAGGCCCTTGCGGGCACTTGCAGAACTCTGCAGGAACCCACGGAACTTTATGGAACCCTACCAGCCCCTACGGAAGCCTAAAGACCCTTGCAGGCAGTTACGGAACGGTACAGGGCCCTAGGGAACTTTACCAGCCACTACGGAACTCTACGGGCCCCTACGGAACCCTGCAGAACCCTCCAGAGCCTTACAGAATCCCACGGATTCCTACAGACTCCTGTGGGCACTTACTCAACCCTAGAGGACCCTACGGAACACTGCCAGCTCCTATGGAAGGAACCCTACGGGCCCCTACAGAACACTACTGGCTCCTGCGGTACTCCACAGGCCTCTAGGGAACCTACGAAGCTCTACGGAACCCTATGGATCCTTACGGAACAGTACGGGCCCCTTCAGACCTCTGCGGGCCCTTATGGAAACCTACAGGACCCTACGGAACTGTACGAGACTCTACAGGCCCCTAGGGAACACCACAGGCCCCTACGGAACCCTACACAACCCTCCGGAAACATATGGCACCCTACAAGCTCCTACCAAACCCTGCGGGCTCTTACATAACCCTACAGGCCCCTACGGAAATCTACGGGACTCTACGGGCCCCTAGGGAACCCTTCAGATTTCGACGGAACCCTACGAGCCCCTCTGGAACCCTACAGAATACTCCAGGACCCGACAGCACTCTACAAGACCCTTAGCAACACAACGGAACCTCACTAAAACCCTGTGGGCTCCTACAGAACACTGCAGGTGCCTACGGAACCCTACAGACACCTGCGGGCACTTACGGAACCCTGCAGGCCCCTACGGAACCCTACAGGTCCATACAGAACCCCACAGGGCCCTACGGAACTTTACCAGCCACTACGGAACTCTAACGGGCCCCTACGGAACCCTGCAGAACCCTCCAGAACCTTACAGAATCCCACAGACTCCTACAGACTTCTGCGGGCACTTACACAACCCTACAGGTCCCTACGGAAATCTACGGGACTCTATGGGCCCCTAGGGAACCCTATAGATTTTCGATGGAACCCTATGAGCCCCTCTGGAAACCCTACAGAATACTCCAGGACCTGACAGCACTCTACAAGACCCTTAGCAACACAACGGAACCTCACTAAAACCCTATGGGCTCCTACAGAACACTGCAGGCGCCTACGGAACCCTACAGACCCCTACAGAATACTACCAGCCACTACAGAAAAATATGGCCCCTACGGAACTCTACGGAACCTGGCAGAAACACTGTGGGGCCCCTACAGGCCCTTGCGGGCACTTGCAGAACTCTGCAGGAACCCACGGAACTTTATGGAACCCTACCAGCCCCTACGGAAGCCTAAAGACCCTTGCAGGCAGTTACGGAACGGTACAGGGCCCTAGGGAACTTTACCAGCGACACTACGGAACTCTACGGGCCCCTACGGAACCCTGCAGAACCCTCCAGAGCCTTACAGAATCCACGGATTCCTACAGACTCCTGCGGGCACTTACTCAACCCTAGAGGACCCTACGGAACACTGCCAGCTCCTATGGAAGGAACCCTACGGGCCCCTACAGAACACTACTGGCTCCTGCGGTACTCCACAGGCCTCTAGGGAACCTACGAATCTCTACGGAACCCTATGGATCCTTACGTAACAGTACGGGCCCCTTCAGACCTCTGCGGGCCCTTATGGAAACCTACAGGACCCTACGGAACTGTACGAGACTCTACAGGCCCCCTAGGGAACACCACAGGCCCCTACGGAACCCTACACAACCCTCCGGAAACATATGGCACCCTACAAGCTCCTACCAACCCCTGCGGGCACTTACACAACCCTACAGGCCCCTACGGAAATCTACGGGACTCTACGGGCCCCTAGGGAACCCTTCAGATTTCGACGGAACCCTACCAGCCCCTCTGGAACCCTACAGAATACTCCAGGACCGACAGCACTCTACAAGACCCTTAGCAACACAACGGAACCTCACTAAAACCCTATGGGCTCCTACAGAACACTGCAGGTGCCTACGGAACCCTACAGACCCCTACGGAACCCTACAGACACCTGCGGGCACTTACGGAACCCTGCAGGCCCCTACGGAACCCTACAGGTCCATACAGAACCCCACAGGGCCCTACGGAACTTTACCAGCCACTACGGAACTCTACGGGCCCCTACGGAACCCTGCAGAACCCTCCAGAACCTTACAGAATCCCACAGACTCCTACAGACTTCTGCGGGCACTTACACAACCCTACAGGTCCCTACGGAAATCTACGGGACTCTATGGGCCCCTAGGGAACCCTATAGATTTCGATGGAACCCTATGAGGCCCTCTGGAACCCTACAGAATACTCCAGGACCTGACAGCACTCTACAAGACCCTTAGCAACACAACGGAACCTCACTAAAACCCTATGGGCTCCTACAGAACACTGCAGGTGCCTACGGAACCCTACAGACCCCTACAGAATACTACCAGCCACTACAGAAAAATATGGCCCCTACGGAACTCTACGGAACCTGGCAGAAAAACTGTGGGCCCCTACAGGCCCTTGCGGGCACTTGCAGAACTCTGCAGGAACCCACGGAACTTTATGGAACCCTACCAGCCCCTACGGAAGCCTAAAGACCCTTGCAGGCAGTTACGGAACGGTACAGGGCCCTAGGGAACTTTACCAGCCACTACGGAACTCTACGGGCCCCTACGGAACCCTGCAGAACCCTCCAGAGCCTTACAGAATCCCACGGATTCCTACAGACTCCTGTGGGCACTTACTCAACCCTAGAGGACCCTACGGAACACTGCCAGCTCCTATGGAAGGAACCCTACGGGCCCCTACAGAACACTACTGGCTCCTGCGGTACTCCACAGGCCTCTAGGGAACCTACGAATCTCTACGGAACCCTATGGATCCTTACGGAGCAGTACGGGCCCCTTCAGACCTCTGCGGGCCCTTATGGAAACCTACAGGACCCTACGGAACTGTACGAGACTCTACAGGCCCCTAGGGAACACCACAGGCCCCTACGGAACCCTACACAACCCTCCGGAAACATATGGCACCCTACAAGCTCCTACCAACCCCTGCGGGCACTTACACAACCCTACAGGCCCCTACGGAAATCTATGGGACTCTACGGGCCCTTAGGGAACCCTTCAGATATTGACGGAACCCTACCAGCCCCTCTGGAACCCTACAGAATACTCCAGGACCCGACAGCACTCTACAAGACCCTTAGCAACACAACGGAACCTCACTAAAACCCTATGGGCTCCTACAGAATACTGCAGGTGCCTACGGAACCCTACAGATCCGTACAGACACCTACGGGCACTTACAGAACACTGCAGGCCCCTACGGAACCCTACAGGTCCATACAGAACCCCACAGGGCCCTACGGAACTTTACCAGCCACTACGGAACTCTACGGGCCCCTACGGAACCCTGCAGAACCCTCCAGAGCCTTACAGAATCCCACGGATTCCTACAGACTCCTGCGGGCACTTACTCAACCCTAGAGGACCCTACGGAACACTACTGGCTCCTGCGGTACTCCAGAGGCCTCTAGGGAACCTACGAAGCTCTACGGAACCCTATGGATCCTTACGGAACAGTACGGGCCCCTTCAGACCTCTGCGGGCCCTTATGGAAACCTACAGGACCCTACGGAACTGTACGAGACTCTACAGGCCCCTAGGGAACACCACAGGCCCCTACGGAACCCTACACAACCCTCCGGAAACATATGGCACCCTACAAGCTCCTACCAACCCCTGCGGGCACTTACATAACCCTACAGGCCCCTACGGAAATCTACGGGACTCTACGGGCCCCTAGGGAACCCTTCAGATTTCGACGGAACCCTACCAGCCCCTCTGGAACCCTACAGAATACTCCAGGACCCGACAGCACTCTACAAGACCCTTAGCAACACAACGGAACCTCACTAAAACCCTATGGGCTCCTACAGAACACTGCAGGTGCCTACGGAACCCTACAGACCCCTACGGAACCCTACAGACACCTGCGGGCACTTACGGAACCCTGCAGGCCCCTACGGAACCCTACAGGTCCATACAGAACCCCACAGGACCCTACGGAACTTTACCAGCCACTACGGAACTCTACGGGCCCCTACGGAACCCTGCAGAACCCTCCAGAACCTTACAGAATCCCACAGACTCCTACAGACTTCTGCGGGCACTTACACAACCCTACAGGTCCCTACGGAAATCTACGGGACTCTATGGGCCCCTAGGGAACCCTATAGATTTCGATGGAACCCTATGAGGCCCTCTGGAACCCTACAGAATACTCCAGGACCTGACAGCACTCTACAAGACCCTTAGCAACACAACGGAACCTCACTAAAACCCTATGGGCTCCTACAGAACACTGCAGGTGCCTACGGAACCCTACAGACCCCTACAGAATACTACCAGCCACTACAGAAAAATATGGCCCCTACGGAACTCTACGGAACCTGGCAGAAAAACTGTGGGCCCCTACAGGCCCTTGCGGGCACTTGCAGAACTCTGCAGGAACCCACGGAACTTTATGGAACCCTACCAGCCCCTACGGAAGCCTAAAGACCCTTGCAGGCAGTTACGGAACGGTACAGGGCCCTAGGGAACTTTACCAGCCACTACGGAACTCTACGGGCCCCTACGGAACCCTGCAGAACCCTCCAGAGCCTTACAGAATCCCACGGATTCCTACAGACTCCTGTGGGCACTTACTCAACCCTAGAGGACCCTACGGAACACTGCCAGCTCCTATGGAAGGAACCCTACGGGCCCCTACAGAACACTACTGGCTCCTGCGGTACTCCACAGGCCTCTAGGGAACCTACGAATCTCTACGGAACCCTATGGATCCTTACGGAGCAGTACGGGCCCCTTCAGACCTCTGCGGGCCCTTATGGAAACCTACAGGACCCTACGGAACTGTACGAGACTCTACAGGCCCCTAGGGAACACCACAGGCCCCTACGGAACCCTACACAACCCTCCGGAAACATATGGCACCCTACAAGCTCCTACCAACCCCTGCGGGCACTTACACAACCCTACAGGCCCCTACGGAAATCTATGGGACTCTACGGGCCCTTAGGGAACCCTTCAGATTTCGACGGAACCCTACCAGCCCCTCTGGAACCCTACAGAATACTCCAGGACCTGACAGCACTCTACAAGACCCTTAGCAACACAACGGAACCTCACTAAAACCCTATGGGCTCCTACAGAATACTGCAGGTGCCTACGGATCCCTACAGACCCGTACAGACACCTACGGGCACTTACAGAACACTGCAGGCCCCTACGGAACCCTACAGGTCCATACAGAACCCCACAGGGCCCTACGGAACTTTACCAGCCACTACGGAACTCTACGGGCCCCTACGGAACCCTGCAGAACCCTCCAGAACCTTACAGAATCCCACGGATTCCTACAGACTCCTGCGGGCACTTACTCAACCCTAGAGGACCCTACGGAACACTACTGGCTCCTGCGGTACTCCAGAGACCTCTAGGGAACCTACGAAGCTCTACGGAACCCTATGGATCCTTACGGAACAGTACGGGCCCCTTCAGACCTCTGCGGGCCCTTATGGAAACCTACAGGACCCTACGGAACTGTACGAGACTCTACAGGCCCCTAGGGAACACCACAGGCCCCTACGGAACCCTACACAACCCTCCGGAAACATATGGCACCCTACAAGCTCCTACCAACCCCTGCGGGCACTTACATAACCCTACAGGCCCCTACGGAAATCTACGGGACTCTACGGGCCCCTAGGGAACCCTTCAGATTTCGACGGAACCCTACCAGCCCCTCTGGAACCCTACAGAATACTCCAGGACCTGACAGCACTCTACAAGACCCTTAGCAACACAACGGAACCTCACTAAAACCCTATGGGCTCCTACAGAACACTGCAGGTGCCTACGGAACCCTACAGACCCCTACGGAACCCTACAGACACCTGCGGGCACTTACGGAACCCTGCAGGCCCCTACGGAACCCTACAGGTCCATACAGAACCCCACAGGGCCCTACGGAACTTTACCAGCCACTACGGAACTCTACGGGCCCCTACGGAACCCTGCAGAACCCTCCAGAACCTTACAGAATCCCACAGACTCCTACAGACTTCTGCGGGCACTTACACAACCCTACAGGTCCCTACGGAAATCTACGGGACTCTATGGGCCCCTAGGGAACCCTATAGATTTCGATGGAACCCTATGAGGCCCTCTGGAACCCTACAGAATACTCCAGGACCTGACAGCACTCTACAAGACCCTTAGCAACACAACGGAACCTCACTAAAACCCTATGGGCTCCTACAGAACACTGCAGGCGCCTACGGAACCCTACAGACCCCTACAGAATACTACCAGCCACTACAGAAAAATATGGCCCCTACGGAACTCTACGGAACCTGGCAGAAAAACTGTGGGCCCCTACAGGCCCTTGCGGGCACTTGCAGAACTCTGCAGGAACCCACGGAACTTTATGGAACCCTACCAGCCCCTACGGAAGCCTAAAGACCCTTGCAGGCAGTTACGGAACGGTACAGGGCCCTAGGGAACTTTACCAGCCACTACGGAACTCTACGGGCCCCTACGGAACCCTGCAGAACCCTCCAGAGCCTTACAGAATCCCACGGATTCCTACAGACTCCTGCGGGCACTTACTCAACCCTAGAGGACCCTACGGAACACTGCCAGCTCCTATGGAAGGAACCCTACGGGCCCCTACAGAACACTACTGGCTCCTGCGGTACTCCACAGGCCTCTAGGGAACCTACGAAGCTCTACGGAACCCTATGGATCCTTACGGAACAGTACGGGCCCCTTCAGACCTCTGCGGGCCCTTATGGAAACCTACAGGACCCTACGGAACTGTACGAGACTCTACAGGCCCCTAGGGAACACCACAGGCCCCTACGGAACCCTACACAACCCTCCGGAAACATATGGCACCCTACAAGCTCCTACCAACCCCTGCGGGCACTTACACAACCCTACAGGCCCCTACGGAAATCTACGGGACTCTACGGGCCCCTAGGGAACCCTTCAGATTTCGACGGAACCCTACCAGCCCCTCTGGAACCCTACAGAATACTCCAGGACCCGACAGCACTCTACAAGACCCTTAGCAACACAACGGAACCTCACTAAAACCCTATGGGCTCCTACAGAACACTGCAGGTGCCTACGGAACCCTACAGACCCCTACGGAACCCTACAGACACCTGCGGGCACTTACGGAACCCTGCAGGCCCCTACGGAACCCTACAGGTCCATACAGAACCCCACAGGGCCCTACGGAACTTTACCAGCCACTACGGAACTCTACGGGCCCCTACGGAACCCTGCAGAACCCTCCAGAACCTTACAGAATCCCACAGACTCCTACAGACTTCTGCGGGCACTTACACAACCCTACAGGTCCCTACGGAAATCTACGGGACTCTATGGGCCCCTAGGGAACCCTATAGATTTCGATGGAACCCTATGAGCCCCTCTGGAACCCTACAGAATACTCCAGGACCTGACAGCACTCTACAAGACCCTTAGCAACACAACGGAACCTCACTAAAACCCTATGGGCTCCTACAGAACACTGCAGGTGCCTACGGAACCCTACAGACCCCTACAGAATACTACCAGCCACTACAGAAAAATATGGCCCCTACGGAACTCTACGGAACCTGGCAGAAACACTGTGGGCCCCTACAGGCCCTTGCGGGCACTTGCAGAACTCTGCAGGAACCCACGGAACTTTATGGAACCCTACCAGCCCCTACGGAAGCCTAAAGACCCTTGCAGGCAGTTACGGAACGGTACAGGGCCCTAGGGAACTTTACCAGCCACTACGGAACTCTACGGGCCCCTACGGAACCCTGCAGAACCCTCCAGAGCCTTACAGAATCCCACGGATTCCTACAGACTCCTGCGGGCACTTACTCAACCCTAGAGGACCCTACGGAACACTGCCAGCTCCTATGGAAGGAACCCTACGGGCCCCTACAGAACACTACTGGCTCCTGCGGTACTCCACAGGCCTCTAGGGAACCTACGAAGCTCTACGGAACCCTATGGATCCTTACGGAACAGTACGGGCCCCTTCAGACCTCTGCGGGCCCTTATGGAAACCTACAGGACCCTACGGAACTGTACGAGACTCTACAGGCCCCTAGGGAACACCACAGGCCCCTACGGAACCCTACACAACCCTCCGGAAACATATGGCACCCTACAAGCTCCTACCAACCCCTGCGGGCACTTACACAACCCTACAGGCCCCTACGGAAATCTACGGGACTCTACGGGCCCCTAGGGAACCCTTCAGATTTCGACGGAACCCTACCAGCCCCTCTGGAACCCTACAGAATACTCCAGGACCCGACAGCACTCTACAAGACCCTTAGCAACACAACGGAACCTCACTAAAACCCTATGGGCTCCTACAGAACACTGCAGGTGCCTACGGAACCCTACAGACCCCTACGGAACCCTACAGACACCTGCGGGCACTTACGGAACCCTGCAGGCCCCTACGGAACCCTACAGGTCCATACAGAACCCCACAGGGCCCTACGGAACTTTACCAGCCACTACGGAACTCTACGGGCCCCTACGGAACCCTGCAGAACCCTCCAGAACCTTACAGAATCCCACAGACTCCTACAGACTTCTGCGGGCACTTACACAACCCTACAGGTCCCTACGGAAATCTACGGGACTCTATGGGCCCCTAGGGAACCCTATAGATTTCGATGGAACCCTATGAGCCCCTCTGGAACCCTACAGAATACTCCAGGACCTGACAGCACTCTACAAGACCCTTAGCAACACAACGGAACCTCACTAAAACCCTATGGGCTCCTACAGAACACTGTAGGTGCCTACGGAACCCTACAGACCCCTACAGAATACTACCAGCCACTACAGAAAAATATGGCCCCTACGGAACTCTACGGAACCTGGCAGAAAAACTGTGGGCCCCTACAGGCCCTTGCGGGCACTTGCAGAACTCTGCAGGAACCCACGGAACTTTATGGAACCCTACCAGCCCCTACGGAAGCCTAAAGACCCTTGCAGGCAGTTACGGAACGGTACAGGGCCCTAGGGAACTTTACCAGCCACTACGGAACTCTACGGGCCCCTACGGAACCCTGCAGAACCCTCCAGAGCCTTACAGAATCCCACGGATTCCTACAGACTCCTGCGGGCACTTACTCAACCCTAGAGGACCCTACGGAACACTGCCAGCTCCTATGGAAGGAACCCTACGGGCCCCTACAGAACACTACTGGCTCCTGCGGTACTCCACAGGCCTCTAGGGAACCTACGAAGCTCTACCGAACCCTATGGATCCTTACGGAACAGTACGGGCCCCTTCAGACCTCTGCGGGCCCTTATGGAAACCTACAGGACCCTACGGAACTGTACGAGACTCTACAGGCCCTTAGGGAACACCACAGGCCCCTACGGAACCCTACACAACCCTCCGGAAACATATGGCACCCTACAAGCTCCTACCAACCCCTGCGGGCACTTACACAACCCTACAGGCCCCTACGGAAATCTACGGGACTCTACGGGCCCCTAGGGAACCCTTCAGATTTCGACGGAACCCTACGAGCCCCTCTGGAACCCTACAGAATACTCCAGGACCCGACAGCACTCTACAAGACCCTTAGCAACACAACGGAACCTCACTAAAACCCTATGGGCTCCTACAGAACACTGCAGGTGCCTACGGAACCCTACAGACCCCTACGGAACCCTACAGACACCTGCGGGCACTTACGGAACCCTGCAGGCCCCTACGGAACCCTACAGGTCCATACAGAACCCCACAGGGCCCTACGGAACTTTACCAGCCACTACGGAACTCTACGGGCCCCTACGGAACCCTGCAGAACCCTCCAGAACCTTACAGAATCCCACAGACTCCTACAGACTTCTGCGGGCACTTACACAACCCTACAGGTCCCTACGGAAATCTACGGGACTCTATGGGCCCCTAGGGAACCCTATAGATTTCGATGGAACCCTATGAGGCCCTCTGGAACCCTACAGAATACTCCAGGACCTGACAGCACTCTACAAGACCCTTAGCAACACAACGGAACCTCACTAAAACCCTATGGGCTCCTACAGAACACTGTAGGTGCCTACGGAACCCTACAGACCCGTACAGAATACTACCAGCCACTACAGAAAAATATGGCCCCTACGGAACTCTACGGAACCTGGCAGAAAAACTGTGGGCCCCTACAGGCCCTTGCGGGCACTTGCAGAACTCTGCAGGAACCCACGGAACTTTATGGAACCCTACCAGCCCCTACGGAAGCCTAAAGACCCTTGCAGGCAGTTACGGAACGGTACAGGGCCCTAGGGAACTTTACCAGCCACTACGGAACTCTACGGGCCCCTACGGAACCCTGCAGAACCCTCCAGAGCCTTACAGAATCCCACGGATTCCTACAGACTCCTGCGGGCACTTACTCAACCCTAGAGGACCCTACGGAACACTGCCAGCTCCTATGGAAGGAACCCTACGGGCCCCTACAGAACACTACTGGCTCCTGCGGTACTCCACAGGCCTCTAGGGAACCTACGAAGCTCTACGGAACCCTATGGATCCTTACGGAACAGTACGGGCCCCTTCAGACCTCTGCGGGCCCTTATGGAAACCTACAGGACCCTACGGAACTGTACGAGACTCTACAGGCCCCTAGGGAACACCACAGGCCCCTACGGAACCCTACACAACCCTCCGGAAACATATGGCACCCTACAAGCTCCTACCAACCCCTGCGGGCACTTACACAACCCTACAGGCCCCTACGGAAATCTACGGGACTCTACGGGCCCCTAGGGAACCCTTCAGATTTCGACGGAACCCTACCAGCCCCTCTGGAACCCTACAGAATACTCCAGGACCCGACAGCACTCTACAAGACCCTTAGCAACACAACGGAACCTCACTAAAACCCTATGGGCTCCTACAGAACACTGCAGGTGCCTACGGAACCCTACAGACCCCTACGGAACCCTACAGACACCTGCGGGCACTTACGGAACCCTGCAGGCCCCTACGGAACCCTACAGGTCCATACAGAACCCCACAGGGCCCTACGGAACTTTACCAGCCACTACGGAACTCTACGGGCCCCTACGGAACCCTGCAGAACCCTCCAGAACCTTACAGAATCCCACAGACTCCTACAGACTTCTGCGGGCACTTACACAACCCTACAGGTCCCTACGGAAATCTACGGGACTCTATGGGCCCCTAGGGAACCCTATAGATTTCGATGGAACCCTATGAGGCCCTCTGGAACCCTACAGAATACTCCAGGACCTGACAGCACTCTACAAGACCCTTAGCAACACAACGGAACCTCACTAAAACCCTATGGGCTCCTACAGAACACTGCAGGTGCCTACGGAACCCTACAGACCCCTACAGAATACTACCAGCCACTACAGAAAAATATGGCCCCTACGGAACTCTACGGAACCTGGCAGAAAAACTGTGGGCCCCTACAGGCCCTTGCGGGCACTTGCAGAACTCTGCAGGAACCCACGGAACTTTATGGAACCCTACCAGCCCCTACGGAAGCCTAAAGACCCTTGCAGGCAGTTACGGAACGGTACAGGGCCCTAGGGAACTTTACCAGCCACTACGGAACTCTACGGGCCCCTACGGAACCCTGCAGAACCCTCCAGAGCCTTACAGAATCCCACGGATTCCTACAGACTCCTGTGGGCACTTACTCAACCCTAGAGGACCCTACGGAACACTGCCAGCTCCTATGGAAGGAACCCTACGGGCCCCTACAGAACACTACTGGCTCCTGCGGTACTCCACAGGCCTCTAGGGAACCTACGAAGCTCTACGGAACCCTATGGATCCTTACGGAGCAGTACGGGCCCCTTCAGACCTCTGCGGGCCCTTATGGAAACCTACAGGACCCTACGGAACTGTACGAGACTCTACAGGCCCCTAGGGAACACCACAGGCCCCTACGGAACCCTACACAACCCTCCGGAAACATATGGCACCCTACAAGCTCCTACCAACCCCTGCGGGCACTTACACAACCCTACAGGCCCCTACGGAAATCTACGGGACTCTACGGGCCCTTAGGGAACCCTTCAGATTTCGACGGAACCCTACCAGCCCCTCTGGAACCCTACAGAATACTCCAGGACCCGACAGCACTCTACAAGACCCTTAGCAACACAACGGAACCTCACTAAAACCCTATGGGCTCCTACAGAATACTGCAGGTGCCTACAGACCCCTACGGAACCCTACAGACACCTGCGGGCACTTACGGAACCCTGCAGGCCCCTACGGAACCCTACAGGTCCATACAGAACCCCACAGGGCCCTACGGAAAATTACCAGCCACTACGGAACTCTACGGGCCCCTACGGAACCCTGCAGAACCCTCCAGAACCTTACAGAATCCCACGGATTCCTACAGACTCCTGCGGGCACTTACTCAACCCTAGAGGACCCTACGGAACACTACTGGCTCCTGCGGTACTCCAGAGGCCTCTAGGGAACCTACGAAGCTCTACGGAACCCTATGGATCCTTACGGAACAGTACGGGCCCCTTCAGACCTCTGCGGGCCCTTATGGAAACCTACAGGACCCTACGGAACTGTACGAGACTCTACAGGCCCCTAGGGAACACCACAGGCCCCTACGGAACCCTACACAACCCTCCGGAAACATATGGCACCCTACAAGCTCCTACCAACCCCTGCGGGCACTTACACAACCCTACAGGCCCCTACGGAAATCTACGGGACTCTACGGGCCCCTAGGGAACCCTTCAGATTTCGACGGAACCCTACCAGCCCCTCTGGAACCCTACAGAATACTCCAGGACCCGACAGCACTCTACAAGACCCTTAGCAACACAACGGAACCTCACTAAAACCCTATGGGCTCCTACAGAACACTGCAGGTGCCTACGGAACCCTACAGACCCCTACGGAACCCTACAGACACCTGCGGGCACTTACGGAACCCTGCAGGCCCCTACGGAACCCTACAGGTCCATACAGAACCCCACAGGGCCCTACGGAACTTTACCAGCCACTACGGAACTCTACGGGCCCCTACGGAACCCTGCAGAACCCTCCAGAACCTTACAGAATCCCACAGACTCCTACAGACTTCTGCGGGCACTTACACAACCCTACAGGTCCCTACGGAAATCTACGGGACTCTATGGGCCCCTAGGGAACCCTATAGATTTCGATGGAACCCTATGAGGCCCTCTGGAACCCTACAGAATACTCCAGGACCTGACAGCACTCTACAAGACCCTTAGCAACACAACGGAACCTCACTAAAACCCTATGGGCTCCTACAGAACACTGCAGGTGCCTACGGAACCCTACAGACCCCTACAGAATACTACCAGCCACTACAGAAAAATATGGCCCCTACGGAACTCTACGGAACCTGGCAGAAAAACTGTGGGCCCCTACAGGCCCTTGCGGGCACTTGCAGAACTCTGCAGGAACCCACGGAACTTTATGGAACCCTACCAGCCCCTACGGAAGCCTAAAGACCCTTGCAGGCAGTTACGGAACGGTACAGGGCCCTAGGGAACTTTACCAGCCACTACGGAACTCTACGGGCCCCTACGGAACCCTGCAGAACCCTCCAGAGCCTTACAGAATCCCACGGATTCCTACAGACTCCTGTGGGCACTTACTCAACCCTAGAGGACCCTACGGAACACTGCCAGCTCCTATGGAAGGAACCCTACGGGCCCCTACAGAACACTACTGGCTCCTGCGGTACTCCACAGGCCTCTAGGGAACCTACGAAGCTCTACGGAACCCTATGGATCCTTACGGAGCAGTACGGGCCCCTTCAGACCTCTGCGGGCCCTTATGGAAACCTACAGGACCCTACGGAACTGTACGAGACTCTACAGGCCCCTAGGGAACACCACAGGCCCCTACGGAACCCTACACAACCCTCCGGAAACATATGGCACCCTACAAGCTCCTACCAACCCCTGCGGGCACTTACACAACCCTACAGGCCCCTACGGAAATCTACGGGACTCTACGGGCCCTTAGGGAACCCTTCAGATTTCGACGGAACCCTACCAGCCCCTCTGGAACCCTACAGAATACTCCAGGACCCGACAGCACTCTACAAGACCCTTAGCAACACAACGGAACCTCACTAAAACCCTATGGGCTCCTACAGAACACTGCAGGTGCCTACGGAACCCTACAGACCCCTACGGAACCCTACAGACACCTGCGGGCACTTACGGAACCCTGCAGGCCCCTACGGAACCCTACAGGTCCATACAGAACCCCACAGGGCCCTACGGAACTTTACCAGCCACTACGGAACTCTACGGGCCCCTACGGAACCCTGCAGAACCCTCCAGAACCTTACAGAATCCCACAGACTCCTACAGACTTCTGCGGGCACTTACACAACCCTACAGGTCCCTACGGAAATCTACGGGACTCTATGGGCCCCTAGGGAACCCTATAGATTTCGATGGAACCCTATGAGGCCCTCTGGAACCCTACAGAATACTCCAGGACCTGACAGCACTCTACAAGACCCTTAGCAACACAACGGAACCTCACTAAAACCCTATGGGCTCCTACAGAACACTGCAGGTGCCTACGGAACCCTACAGACCCCTACAGAATACTACCAGCCACTACAGAAAAATATGGCCCCTACGGAACTCTACGGAACCTGGCAGAAAAACTGTGGGCCCCTACAGGCCCTTGCGGGCACTTGCAGAACTCTGCAGGAACCCACGGAACTTTATGGAACCCTACCAGCCCCTACGGAAGCCTAAAGACCCTTGCAGGCAGTTACGGAACGGTACAGGGCCCTAGGGAACTTTACCAGCCACTACGGAACTCTACGGGCCCCTACGGAACCCTGCAGAACCCTCCAGAGCCTTACAGAATCCCACGGATTCCTACAGACTCCTGTGGGCACTTACTCAACCCTAGAGGACCCTACGGAACACTGCCAGCTCCTATGGAAGGAACCCTACGGGCCCCTACAGAACACTACTGGCTCCTGCGGTACTCCACAGGCCTCTAGGGAACCTACGAAGCTCTACGGAACCCTATGGATCCTTACGGAGCAGTACGGGCCCCTTCAGACCTCTGCGGGCCCTTATGGAAACCTACAGGACCCTACGGAACTGTACGAGACTCTACAGGCCCCTAGGGAACACCACAGGCCCCTACGGAACCCTACACAACCCTCCGGAAACATATGGCACCCTACAAGCTCCTACCAACCCCTGCGGGCACTTACACAACCCTACAGGCCCCTACGGAAATCTACGGGACTCTACGGGCCCTTAGGGAACCCTTCAGATTTCGACGGAACCCTACCAGCCCCTCTGGAACCCTACAGAATACTCCAGGACCCGACAGCACTCTACAAGACCCTTAGCAACACAACGGAACCTCACTAAAACCCTATGGGCTCCTACAGAATACTGCAGGTGCCTACAGACCCCTACGGAACCCTACAGACACCTGCGGGCACTTACGGAACCCTGCAGGCCCCTACGGAACCCTACAGGTCCATACAGAACCCCACAGGGCCCTACGGAAAATTACCAGCCACTACGGAACTCTACGGGCCCCTACGGAACCCTGCAGAACCCTCCAGAACCTTACAGAATCCCACGGATTCCTACAGACTCCTGCGGGCACTTACTCAACCCTAGAGGACCCTACGGAACACTACTGGCTCCTGCGGTACTCCAGAGGCCTCTAGGGAACCTACGAAGCTCTACGGAACCCTATGGATCCTTACGGAACAGTACGGGCCCCTTCAGACCTCTGCGGGCCCTTATGGAAACCTACAGGACCCTACGGAACTGTACGAGACTCTACAGGCCCCTAGGGAACACCACAGGCCCCTACGGAACCCTACACAACCCTCCGGAAACATATGGCACCCTACAAGCTCCTACCAACCCCTGCGGGCACTTACATAACCCTACAGGCCCCTACGGAAATCTACGGGACTCTACGGGCCCCTAGGGAACCCTTCAGATTTCGACGGAACCCTACCAGCCCCTCTGGAACCCTACAGAATACTCCAGGACCTGACAGCACTCTACAAGACCCTTAGCAACACAACGGAACCTCACTAAAACCCTATGGGCTCCTACAGAACACTGCAGGTGCCTACGGAACCCTACAGACCCCTAAGGAACCCTACAGACACCTGCGGGCACTTACGGAACCCTGCAGGCCCCTACGGAACCCCACAGGGCCCTACGGAACTTTACCAGCCACTACGGAACTCTACGGGCCCCTACGGAACCCTGCAGAACCCTCCAGAACCTTACAGAATCCCACAGACTCCTACAGACTTCTGCGGGCACTTACACAACCCTACAGGTCCCTACGGAAATCTACGGGACTCTATGGGCCCCTAGGGAACCCTATAGATTTCGATGGAACCCTATGAGGCCCTCTGGAACCCTACAGAATACTCCAGGACCTGACAGCACTCTACAAGACCCTTAGCAACACAACGGAACCTCACTAAAACCCTATGGGCTCCTACAGAACACTGCAGGTGCCTACGGAACCCTACAGACCCCTACAGAATACTACCAGCCACTACAGAAAAATATGGCCCCTACGGAACTCTACGGAACCTGGCAGAAACACTGTGGGCCCCTACAGGCCCTTGCGGGCACTTGCAGAACTCTGCAGGAACCCACGGAACTTTATGGAACCCTACCAGCCCCTACGGAAGCCTAAAGACCCTTGCAGGCAGTTACGGAACGGTACAGGGCCCTAGGGAACTTTACCAGCCACTACGGAACTCTACGGGCCCCTACGGAACCCTGCAGAACCCTCCAGAGCCTTACAGAATCCCACGGATTCCTACAGACTCCTGCGGGCACTTACTCAACCCTAGAGGACCCTACGGAACACTGCCAGCTCCTATGGAAGGAACCCTACGGGCCCCTACAGAACACTACTGGCTCCTGCGGTACTCCACAGGCCTCTAGGGAACCTACGAAGCTCTACGGAACCCTATGGATCCTTACGGAACAGTACGGGCCCCTTCAGACCTCTGCGGGCCCTTATGGAAACCTACAGGACCCTACGGAACTGTACGAGACTCTACAGGCCCCTAGGGAACACCACAGGCCCCTACGGAACCCTACACAACCCTCCGGAAACATATGGCACCCTACAAGCTCCTACCAACCCCTGCGGGCACTTACACAACCCTACAGGCCCCTACGGAAATCTACGGGACTCTACGGGCCCCTAGGGAACCCTTCAGATTTCGACGGAACCCTACCAGCCCCTCTGGAACCCTACAGAATACTCCAGGACCCGACAGCACTCTACAAGACCCTTAGCAACACAACGGAACCTCACTAAAACCCTATGGGCTCCTACAGAACACTGCAGGTGCCTACGGAACCCTACAGACCCCTACGGAACCCTACAGACACCTGCGGGCACTTACGGAACCCTGCAGGCCCCTACGGAACCCTACAGGTCCATACAGAACCCCACAGGGCCCTACGGAACTTTACCAGCCACTACGGAACTCTACGGGCCCCTACGGAACCCTGCAGAACCCTCCAGAACCTTACAGAATCCCACAGACTCCTACAGACTTCTGCGGGCACTTACACAACCCTACAGGTCCCTACGGAAATCTACGGGACTCTATGGGCCCCTAGGGAACCCTTCAGATTTCGACGGAACCCTACCAGCCCCTCTGGAACCCTACAGAATACTCCA
The DNA here is from genome assembly GCF_964106895.1 of Numenius arquata. Lineage (NCBI taxonomy): Eukaryota > Metazoa > Chordata > Aves > Charadriiformes > Scolopacidae > Numenius > Numenius arquata. The sequence goes on from NW_027415539.1 coordinate 77,708, forward strand.
GGACCCGACAGCACTCTACAAGACCCTTAGCAACACAACGGAACCTCACTAAAACCCTATGGGCTCCTACAGAACACTGCAGGTGCCTACGGAACCCTACAGACCCCTACAGAATACTACCAGCCACTACAGAAAAATATGGCCCCTACGGAACTCTACGGAACCTGGCAGAGAAACTGTGGGCCCCTACAGGCCCTTGCGGGCACTTGCAGAACTCTGCAGGAACCCACGGAACTTTATGGAACCCTACCAGCCCCTACGGAAGCCTAAAGACCCTTGCAGGCAGTTACGGAACGGTACAGGGCCCTAGGGAACTTTACCAGCCACTACGGAACTCTACGGGCCCCTACGGAACCCTGCAGAACCCTCCAGAGCCTTACAGAATCCCACGGATTCCTACAGACTCCTGCGGGCACTTACTCAACCCTAGAGGACCCTACGGAACACTGCCAGCTCCTATGGAAGGAACCCTACGGGCCCCTACAGAACACTACTGGCTCCTGCGGTACTCCACAGGCCTCTAGGGAACCTACGAAGCTCTACCGAACCCTATGGATCCTTACGGAACAGTACGGGCCCCTTCAGACCTCTGCGGGCCCTTATGGAAACCTACAGGACCCTACGGAACTGTACGAGACTCTACAGGCCCCTAGGGAACACCACAGGCCCCTACGGAACCCTACACAACCCTCCGGAAACATATGGCACCCTACAAGCTCCTACCAACCCCTGCGGGCACTTACACAACCCTACAGGCCCCTACGGAAATCTACGGGACTCTACGGGCCCCTAGGGAACCCTTCAGATTTCGACGGAACCCTACCAGCCCCTCTGGAACCCTACAGAATACTCCAGGACCCGACAGCACTCTACAAGACCCTTAGCAACACAACGGAACCTCACTAAAACCCTATGGGCTCCTACAGAACACTGCAGGTGCCTACGGAACCCTACAGACCCCTACGGAACCCTACAGACACCTGCGGGCACTTACGGAACCCTGCAGGCCCCTACGGAACCCTACAGGTCCATACAGAACCCCACAGGGCCCTACGGAACTTTACCAGCCACTACGGAACTCTACGGGCCCCTACGGAACCCTGCAGAACCCTCCAGAACCTTACAGAATCCCACAGACTCCTACAGACTTCTGCGGGCACTTACACAACCCTACAGGTCCCTACGGAAATCTACGGGACTCTATGGGCCCCTAGGGAACCCTATAGATTTCGATGGAACCCTATGAGCCCCTCTGGAACCCTACAGAATACTCCAGGACCTGACAGCACTCTACAAGACCCTTAGCAACACAACGGAACCTCACTAAAACCCTATGGGCTCCTACAGAACACTGTAGGTGCCTACGGAACCCTACAGACCCCTACAGAATACTACCAGCCACTACAGAAAAATATGGCCCCTACGGAACTCTACGGAACCTGGCAGAAAAACTGTGGGCCCCTACAGGCCCTTGCGGGCACTTGCAGAACTCTGCCGGAACCCACGGAACTTTATGGAACCCTACCAGCCCCTACGGAAGCCTAAAGACCCTTGCAGGCAGTTACGGAACGGTACAGGGCCCTAGGGAACTTTACCAGCCACTACGGAACTCTACGGGCCCCTACGGAACCCTGCAGAACCCTCCAGAGCCTTACAGAATCCCACGGATTCCTACAGACTCCTGCGGGCACTTACTCAACCCTAGAGGACCCTACGGAACACTGCCAGCTCCTATGGAAGGAACCCTACGGGCCCCTACAGAACACTACTGGCTCCTGCGGTACTCCACAGGCCTCTAGGGAACCTACGAATCTCTACGGAACCCTATGGATCCTTACGGAGCAGTACGGGCCCCTTCAGACCTCTGCGGGCCCTTATGGAAACCTACAGGACCCTACGGAACTGTACGAGACTCTACAGGCCCCTAGGGAACACCACAGGCCCCTACGGAACCCTACACAACCCTCCGGAAACATATGGCACCCTACAAGCTCCTACCAACCCCTGCGGGCACTTACACAACCCTACAGGCCCCTATGGAAATCTATGGGACTCTACGGGCCCTTAGGGAACCCTTCAGATTTCGACGGAACCCTACCAGCCCCTCTGGAACCCTACAGAATACTCCAGGACCCGACAGCACTCTACAAGACCCTTAGCAACACAACGGAACCTCACTAAAACCCTATGGGCTCCTACAGAATACTGCAGGTGCCTACGGAACCCTACAGACCCGTACAGACACCTACGGGCACTTACAGAACACTGCAGGCCCCTACGGAACCCTACAGGTCCATACAGAACCCCACAGGGCCCTACGGAACTTTACCAGCCACTACGGAACTCTACGGGCCCCTACGGAACCCTGCAGAACCCTCCAGAACCTTACAGAATCCCACGGATTCCTACAGACTCCTGCGGGCACTTACTCAACCCTAGAGGACCCTACGGAACACTACTGGCTCCTGCGGTACTCCACAGGCCTCTAGGGAACCTACGAAGCTCTACGGAACCCTATGGATCCTTACGGAACAGTACGGGCCCCTTCAGACCTCTGCGGGCCCTTATGGAAACCTACAGGACCCTACGGAACTGTACGAGACTCTACAGGCCCCTAGGGAACACCACAGGCCCCTACGGAACCCTACACAACCCTCCGGAAACATATGGCACCCTACAAGCTCCTACCAACCCCTGCGGGCACTTACACAACCCTACAGGCCCCTACGGAAATCTACGGGACTCTACGGGCCCCTAGGGAACCCTTCAGATTTCGACGGAACCCTACCAGCCCCTCTGGAACCCTACAGAATACTCCAGGACCCGACAGCACTCTACAAGACCCTTAGCAACACAACGGAACCTCACTAAAACCCTATGGGCTCCTACAGAACACTGCAGGTGCCTACGGAACCCTACAGACCCCTACGGAACCCTACAGACACCTGCGGGCACTTACGGAACCCTGCAGGCCCCTACGGAACCCTACAGGTCCATACAGAACCCCACAGGGCCCTACGGAACTTTACCAGCCACTACGGAACTCTACGGGCCCCTACGGAACCCTGCAGAACCCTCCAGAACCTTACAGAATCCCACAGACTCCTACAGACTTCTGCGGGCACTTACACAACCCTACAGGTCCCTACGGAAATCTACGGGACTCTATGGGCCCCTAGGGAACCCTATAGATTTCGATGGAACCCTATGAGGCCCTCTGGAACCCTACAGAATACTCCAGGACCTGACAGCACTCTACAAGACCCTTAGCAACACAACGGAACCTCACTAAAACCCTATGGGCTCCTACAGAACACTGCAGGCGCCTACGGAACCCTACAGACCCCTACAGAATACTACCAGCCACTACAGAAAAATATGGCCCCTACGGAACTCTACGGAACCTGGCAGAAACACTGTGGGCCCCTACAGGCCCTTGCGGGCACTTGCAGAACTCTGCAGGAACCCACGGAACTTTATGGAACCCTACCAGCCCCTACGGAAGCCTAAAGACCCTTGCAGGCAGTTACGGAACGGTACAGGGCCCTAGGGAACTTTATCAGCCACTACGGAACTCTACGGGCCCCTACGGAACCCTGCAGAACCCTCCAGAGCCTTACAGAATCCCACGGATTCCTACAGACTCCTGCGGGCACTTACTCAACCCTAGAGGACCCTACGGAACACTGCCAGCTCCTATGGAAGGAACCCAACGGGCCCCTACAGAACACTACTGGCTCCTGCGGTACTCCACAGGCCTCTAGGGAACCTACGAAGCTCTACGGAACCCTATGGATCCTTACGGAACAGTACGGGCCCCTTCAGACCTCTGCGGGCCCTTATGGAAACCTACAGGACCCTACGGAACTGTACGAGACTCTACAGGCCCCTAGGGAACACCACAGGCCCCTACGGAACCCTACACAACCCTCCGGAAACATATGGCACCCTACAAGCTCCTACCAACCCCTGCGGGCACTTACATAAACCTACAGGCCCCTACGGAAATCTACGGGACTCTACGGGCCCCTAGGGAACCCTTCAGATTTCGACGGAACCCTACCAGCCCCTCTGGAACCCTACAGAATACTCCAGGACCCGACAGCACTCTACAAGACCCTTAGCAACACAACGGAACCTCACTAAAACCCTATGGGCTCCTACAGAACACTGCAGGTGCCTACGGAACCCTACAGACCCCTACGGAACCCTACAGACACCTGCGGGCACTTACGGAACCCTGCAGGCCCCTACGGAACCCTACAGGTCCATACAGAACCCCACAGGGCCCTACGGAACTTTACCAGCCACTACGGAACTCTACGGGCCCCTACGGAACCCTGCAGAACCCTCCAGAACCTTACAGAATCCCACAGACTCCTACAGACTTCTGCGGGCACTTACACAACCCTACAGGTCCCTACGGAAATCTACGGGACTCTATGGGCCCCTAGGGAACCCTATAGATTTCGATGGAACCCTATGAGGCCCTCTGGAACCCTACAGAATACTCCAGGACCTGACAGCACTCTACAAGACCCTTAGCAACACAACGGAACCTCACTAAAACCCTATGGGCTCCTACAGAACACTGCAGGTGCCTACGGAACCCTACAGACCCCTACAGAATACTACCAGCCACTACAGAAAAATATGGCCCCTACGGAACTCTACGGAACCTGGCAGAAAAACTGTGGGCCCCTACAGGCCCTTGCGGGCACTTGCAGAACTCTGCAGGAACCCACGGAACTTTATGGAACCCTACCAGCCCCTACGGAAGCCTAAAGACCCTTGCAGGCAGTTACGGAACGGTACAGGGCCCTAGGGAACTTTACCAGCCACTACGGAACTCTACGGGCCCCTACGGAACCCTGCAGAACCCTCCAGAGCCTTACAGAATCCCACGGATTCCTACAGACTCCTGTGGGCACTTACTCAACCCTAGAGGACCCTACGGAACACTGCCAGCTCCTATGGAAGGAACCCTACGGGCCCCTACAGAACACTACTGGCTCCTGCGGTACTCCAGAGGCCTCTAGGGAACCTACGAATCTCTACGGAACCCTATGGATCCTTACGGAGCAGTACGGGCCCCTTCAGACCTCTGCGGGCCCTTATGGAAACCTACAGGACCCTACGGAACTGTACGAGACTCTACAGGCCCCTAGGGAACACCACAGGCCCCTACGGAACCCTACACAACCCTCCGGAAACATATGGCACCCTACAAGCTCCTACCAACCCCTGCGGGCACTTACACAACCCTACAGGTCCCTACGGAAATCTATGGGACTCTACGGGCCCTTAGGGAACCCTTCAGATTTCGACGGAACCCTACCAGCCCCTCTGGAACCCTACAGAATACTCCAGGACCCGACAGCACTCTACAAGACCCTTAGCAACACAACGGAACCTCACTAAAACCCTATGGGCTCCTACAGAATACTGCAGGTGCCTACAGACCCCTACGGAACCCTACAGACACCTGCGGGCACTTACGGAACCCTGCAGGCCCCTACGGAACCCTACAGGTCCATACAGAACCCCACAGGGCCCTACGGAACTTTACCAGCCACTACGGAACTCTACGGGCCCCTACGGAACCCTGCAGAACCCTCCAGAACCTTACAGAATCCCACAGACTCCTACAGACTTCTGCGGGCACTTACACAACCCTACAGGTCCCTACGGAAATCTACGGGACTCTATGGGCCCCTAGGGAACCCTATAGATTTCGATGGAACCCTATGAGGCCCTCTGGAACCCTACAGAATACTCCAGGACCTGACAGCACTCTACAAGACCCTTAGCAACACAACGGAACCTCACTAAAACCCTATGGGCTCCTACAGAACACTGCAGGCGCCTACGGAACCCTACAGACCCCTACAGAATACTACCAGCCACTACAGAAAAATATGGCCCCTACGGAACTCTACGGAACCTGGCAGAAACACTGTGGGCCCCTACAGGCCCTTGCGGGCACTTGCAGAACTCTGCAGGAACCCACGGAACTTTATGGAACCCTACCAGCCCCTACGGAAGCCTAAAGACCCTTGCAGGCAGTTACGGAACGGTACAGGGCCCTAGGGAACTTTATCAGCCACTACGGAACTCTACGGGCCCCTACGGAACCCTGCAGAACCCTCCAGAGCCTTACAGAATCCCACGGATTCCTACAGACTCCTGCGGGCACTTACTCAACCCTAGAGGACCCTACGGAACACTGCCAGCTCCTATGGAAGGAACCCTACGGGCCCCTACAGAACACTACTGGCTCCTGCGGTACTCCACAGGCCTCTAGGGAACCTACGAAGCTCTACGGAACCCTATGGATCCTTACGGAACAGTACGGGCCCCTTCAGACCTCTGCGAGCCCTTATGGAAACCTACAGGACCCTACGGAACTGTACGAGACTCTACAGGCCCCTAGGGAACACCACAGGCCCCTACGGAACCCTACACAACCCTCCGGAAACATATGGCACCCTACAAGCTCCTACCAACCCCTGCGGGCACTTACACAACCCTACAGGCCCCTACGGAAATCTACGGGACTCTACGGGCCCCTAGGGAACCCTTCAGATTTCGACGGAACCCTACCAGCCCCTCTGGAACCCTACAGAATACTCCAGGACCCGACAGCACTCTACAAGACCCTTAGCAACACAACGGAACCTCACTAAAACCCTGTGGGCTCCTACAGAACACTGCAGGTGCCTACGGAACCCTACAGACCCCTACGGAACCCTACAGACACCTGCGGGCACTTACGGAACCCTGCAGGCCCCTACGGAACCCTACAGGTCCATACAGAACCCCACAGGGCCCTACGGAACTTTACCAGCCACTACGGAACTCTACGGGCCCCTACGGAACCCTGCAGAACCCTCCAGAACCTTACAGAATCCCACAGACTCCTACAGACTTCTGCGGGCACTTACACAACCCTACAGGTCCCTACGGAAATCTACGGGACTCTATGGGCCCCTAGGGAACCCTATAGATTTCGACGGAATCCTATGAGGCCCTCTGGAACCCTACAGAATACTCCAGGACCCGACAGCACTCTACAAGACCCTTAGCAACACAACGGAACCTCACTAAAACCCTATGGGCTCCTACAGAATACTGCAGGTGCCTACAGACCCCTACGGAACCCTACAGACACCTGCGGGCACTTACGGAACCCTGCAGGCCCCTACGGAACCCTACAGGTCCATACAGAACCCCACAGGGCCCTACGGAACTTTACCAGCCACTACGGAACTCTACGGGCCCCTACGGAACCCTGCAGAACCCTCCAGAACCTTACAGAATCCCACAGACTCCTACAGACTTCTGCGGGCACTTACACAACCCTACAGGTCCCTACGGAAATCTACGGGACTCTATGGGCCCCTAGGGAACCCTATAGATTTCGATGGAACCCTATGAGGCCCTCTGGAACCCTACAGAATACTCCAGGACCTGACAGCACTCTACAAGACCCTTAGCAACACAACGGAACCTCACTAAAACCCTATGGGCTCCTACAGAACACTGCAGGCGCCTACGGAACCCTACAGACCCCTACAGAATACTACCAGCCACTACAGAAAAATATGGCCCCTACGGAACTCTACGGAACCTGGCAGAAACACTGTGGGCCCCTACAGGCCCTTGCGGGCACTTGCAGAACTCTGCAGGAACCCACGGAACTTTATGGAACCCTACCAGCCCCTACGGAAGCCTAAAGACCCTTGCAGGCAGTTACGGAACGGTACAGGGCCCTAGGGAACTTTATCAGCCACTACGGAACTCTACGGGCCCCTACGGAACCCTGCAGAACCCTCCAGAGCCTTACAGAATCCCACGGATTCCTACAGACTCCTGCGGGCACTTACTCAACCCTAGAGGACCCTACGGAACACTGCCAGCTCCTATGGAAGGAACCCTACGGGCCCCTACAGAACACTACTGGCTCCTGCGGTACTCCACAGGCCTCTAGGGAACCTACGAAGCTCTACGGAACCCTATGGATCCTTACGGAACAGTACGGGCCCCTTCAGACCTCTGCGGGCCCTTATGGAAACCTACAGGACCCTACGGAACTGTACGAGACTCTACAGGCCCCTAGGGAACACCACAGGCCCCTACGGAACCCTACACAACCCTCCGGAAACATATGGCACCCTACAAGCTCCTACCAACCCCTGCGGGCACTTACACAACCCTACAGGCCCCTACGGAAATCTACGGGACTCTACGGGCCCCTAGGGAACCCTTCAGATTTCGACGGAACCCTACCAGCCCCTCTGGAACCCTACAGAATACTCCAGGACCCGACAGCACTCTACAAGACCCTTAGCAACACAACGGAACCTCACTAAAACCCTATGGGCTCCTACAGAACACTGCAGGTGCCTACGGAACCCTACAGACCCCTACGGAACCCTACAGACACCTGCGGGCACTTACGGAACCCTGCAGGCCCCTACGGAACCCTACAGGTCCATACAGAACCCCACAGGGCCCTACGGAACTTTACCAGCCACTACGGAACTCTACGGGCCCCTACGGAACCCTGCAGAACCCTCCAGAACCTTACAGAATCCCACAGACTCCTACAGACTTCTGCGGGCACTTACACAACCCTACAGGTCCCTACGGAAATCTACGGGACTCTATGGGCCCCTAGGGAACCCTATAGATTTCGATGGAACCCTATGAGCCCCTCTGGAACCCTACAGAATACTCCAGGACCTGACAGCACTCTACAAGACCCTTAGCAACACAACGGAACCTCACTAAAACCCTATGGGCTCCTACAGAACACTGCAGGTGCCTACGGAACCCTACAGACCCCTACAGAATACTACCAGCCACTACAGAAAAATATGGCCCCTACGGAACTCTACGGAACCTGGCAGAAACACTGTGGGCCCCTACAGGCCCTTGCGGGCACTTGCAGAACTCTGCAGGAACCCACGGAACTTTATGGAACCCTACCAGCCCCTACGGAAGCCTAAAGACCCTTGCAGGCAGTTACGGAACGGTACAGGGCCCTAGGGAACTTTACCAGCCACTACGGAACTCTACGGGCCCCTACGGAACCCTGCAGAACCCTCCAGAGCCTTACAGAATCCCACGGATTCCTACAGACTCCTGCGGGCACTTACTCAACCCTAGAGGACCCTACGGAACACTGCCAGCTCCTATGGAAGGAACCCTACGGGCCCCTACAGAACACTACTGGCTCCTGCGGTACTCCACAGGCCTCTAGGGAACCTACGAAGCTCTACCGAACCCTATGGATCCTTACGGAACAGTACGGGCCCCTTCAGACCTCTGCGGGCCCTTATGGAAACCTACAGGACCCTACGGAACTGTACGAGACTCTACAGGCCCCTAGGGAACACCACAGGCCCCTACGGAACCCTACACAACCCTCCGGAAACATATGGCACCCTACAAGCTCCTACCAACCCCTGCGGGCACTTACATAACCCTACAGGCCCCTACGGAAATCTACGGGACTCTACGGGCCCCTAGGGAAACCTTCAGATTTCGACAAAACCCTACCAGCCCCTCTGGAACCCTACAGAATACTCCAGGACCCGACAGCACTCTACAAGACCCTTAGCAACACAACGGAACCTCACTAAAACCCTATGGGCTCCTACAGAACACTGCAGGTGCCTACGGAACCCTACAGACCCCTACGGAACTCTACAGACACCTGCGGGCACTTACGGAACCCTGCAGGCCCCTACGGAACCCTACAGGTCCATACAGAACCCCACAGGGCCCTACGGAACTTTACCAGCCACTACGGAACTCTACGGGCCCCTACGGAACCCTGCAGAACCCTCCAGAGCCTTACAGAATCCCACGGATTCCTACAGACTCCTGCGGGCACTTACTCAACCCTAGAGGACCCTACGGAACACTACTGGCTCCTGCGGTACTCCAGAGGCCTCTAGGGAACCTACGAAGCTCTACGGAACCCTATGGATCCTTACGGAACAGTACGGGCCCCTTCAGACCTCTGCGGGCCCTTATGGAAACCTACAGGACCCTACGGAACTGTACGAGACTCTACAGGCCCCTAGGGAACACCACAGGCCCCTACGGAACCCTACACAACCCTCCGGAAACATATGGCACCCTACAAGCTCCTACCAACCCCTGCGGGCACTTACATAACCCTACAGGCCCCTACGGAAATCTACGGGACTCTACGGGCCCCTAGGGAACCCTTCAGATTTCGACGGAACCCTACCAGCCCCTCTGGAACCCTACAAGAATACTCCAGGACCCGACAGCACTCTACAAGACCCTTAGCAACACAACGGAACCTCACTAAAACCCTATGGGCTCCTACAGAACACTGCAGGTGCCTACGGAACCCTACAGACCCCTACGGAACCCTACAGACACCTGCGGGCACTTACGGAACCCTGCAGGCCCCTACGGAACCCTACAGGTCCATACAGAACCCCACAGGGCCCTACGGAACTTTACCAGCCACTACGGAACTCTACGGGCCCCTACGGAACCCTGCAGAACCCTCCAGAATCTTACAGAATCCCACAGACTCCTACAGACTTCTGCGGGCACTTACACAACCCTACAGGTCCCTACGGAAATCTACGGGACTCTATGGGCCCCTAGGGAACCCTATAGATTTCGATGGAACCCTATGAGGCCCTCTGGAACCCTACAGAATACTCCAGGACCTGACAGCACTCTACAAGACCCTTAGCAACACAACGGAACCTCACTAAAACCCTATGGGCTCCTACAGAACACTGCAGGCGCCTACGGAACCCTACAGACCCCTACAGAATACTACCAGCCACTACAGAAAAATATGGCCCCTACAGAACTCTACGGAACCTGGCAGAAACACTGTGGGCCCCTACAGGCCCTTGCGGGCACTTGCAGAACTCTGCAGGAACCCACGGAACTTTATGGAACCCTACCAGCCCCTACGGAAGCCTAAAGACCCTTGCAGGCAGTTACGGAACGGTACAGGGCCCTAGGGAACTTTACCAGCCACTACGGAACTCTACGGGCCCCTACGGAACCCTGCAGAACCCTCCAGAGCCTTACAGAATCCCACGGATTCCTACAGACTCCTGCGGGCACTTACTCAACCCTAGAGGACCCTACGGAACACTGCCAGCTCCTATGGAAGGAACCCTACGGGCCCCTACAGAACACTACTGGCTCCTGCGGTACTCCACAGGCCTCTAGGGAACCTACGAAGCTCTACGGAACCCTATGGATCCTTACGGAACAGTACGGGCCCCTTCAGACCTCTGCGGGCCCTTATGGAAACCTACAGGACCCTACGGAACTGTACGAGACTCTACAGGCCCCTAGGGAACACCACAGGCCCCTACGGAACCCTACACAACCCTCCGGAAACATATGGCACCCTACAAGCTCCTACCAACCCCTGCGGGCACTTACACAACCCTACAGGCCCCTACGGAAATCTACGGGACTCTACGGGCCCCTAGGGAACTCTTCAGATTTCGACAAAACCCTACCAGCCCCTCTGGAACCCTACAGAATACTCCAGGACCCGACAGCACTCTACAAGACCCTTAGCAACACAACGGAACCTCACTAAAACCCTATGGGCTCCTACAGAACACTGCAGGTGCCTACGGAACCCTACAGACCCCTACGGAACCCTACAGACACCTGCGGGCACTTACGGAACCCTGCAGGCCCCTACGGAACCCTACAGGTCCATACAGAACCCCACAGGGCCCTACGGAACTTTACCAGCCACTACGGAACTCTACGGGCCCCTACGGAACCCTGCAGAACCCTCCAGAACCTTACAGAATCCCACAGACTCCTACAGACTTCTGCGGGCACTTACACAACCCTACAGGTCCCTACGGAAATCTACGGGACTCTATGGGCCCCTAGGGAACCCTATAGATTTCGATGGAACCCTATGAGCCCCTCTGGAACCCTACAGAATACTCCAGGACCTGACAGCACTCTACAAGACCCTTAGCAACACAACGGAACCTCACTAAAACCCTATGGGCTCCTACAGAACACTGTAGGTGCCTACGGAACCCTACAGACCCCTACAGAATACTACCAGCCACTACAGAAAAATATGGCCCCTACGGAACTCTACGGAACCTGGCAGAAAAACTGTGGGCCCCTACAGGCCCTTGCGGGCACTTGCAGAACTCTGCAGGAACCCACGGAACTTTATGGAACCCTACCAGCCCCTACGGAAGCCTAAAGACCCTTGCAGGCAGTTACGGAACGGTACAGGGCCCTAGGGAACTTTACCAGCCACTACGGAACTCTACGGGCCCCTACGGAACCCTGCAGAACCCTCCAGAGCCTTACAGAATCCCACGGATTCCTACAGACTCCTGCGGGCACTTACTCAACCCTAGAGGACCCTACGGAACACTGCCAGCTCCTATGGAAGGAACCCTACGGGCCCCTACAGAACACTACTGGCTCCTGCGGTACTCCACAGGCCTCTAGGGAACCTACGAAGCTCTACGGAACCCTATGGATCCTTACGGAACAGTACGGGCCCCTTCAGACCTCTGCGGGCCCTTATGGAAACCTACAGGACCCTACGGAACTGTACGAGACTCTACAGGCCCCTAGGGAACACCACAGGCCCCTACGGAACCCTACACAACCCTCCGGAAACATATGGCACCCTACAAGCTCCTACCAACCCCTGCGGGCACTTACATAACCCTACAGGCCCCTACGGAAATCTACGGGACTCTACGGGCCCCTAGGGAACCCTTCAGATTTCGACGGAACCCTACCAGCCCCTCTGGAACCCTACAGAATACTCCAGGACCCGACAGCACTCTACAAGACCCTTAGCAACACAACGGAACCTCACTAAAACCCTGTGGGCTCCTACAGAACACTGCAGGTGCCTACGGAACCCTACAGACCCCTACGGAACCCTACAGACACCTGCGGGCACTTACGGAACCCTGCAGGCCCCTACGGAACCCTACAGGTCCATACAGAACCCCACAGGGCCCTACGGAACTTTACCAGCCACTACGGAACTCTACGGGCCCCTACGGAACCCTGCAGAACCCTCCAGAACCTTACAGAATCCCACAGACTCCTACAGACTTCTGCGGGCACTTACACAACCCTACAGGTCCCTACGGAAATCTACGGGACTCTATGGGCCCCTAGGGAACCCTATAGATTTCGATGGAACCCTATGAGCCCCTCTGGAACCCTACAGAATACTCCAGGACCTGACAGCACTCTACAAGACCCTTAGCAACACAACGGAACCTCACTAAAACCCTATGGGCTCCTACAGAACACTGCAGGTGCCTACGGAACCCTACAGACCCCTACGGAACCCTTCAGACACCTGCGGGCACTTACGGAACCCTGCAGGCCCCTACGGAACCCTACAGGTCCATACAGAACCCCACAGGGCCCTACGGAACTTTACCAGCCACTACGGAACTCTACGGGCCCCTACGGAACCCTGCAGAACCCTCCAGAATCTTACAGAATCCCACAGACTCCTACAGACTTCTGCGGGCACTTACACAACCCTACAGGTCCCTACGGAAATCTACGGGACTCTATGGGCCCCTAGGGAACCCTATAGATTTCGATGGAACCCTATGAGGCCCTCTGGAACCCTACAGAATACTCCAGGACCTGACAGCACTCTACAAGACCCTTAGCAACACAACGGAACCTCACTAAAACCCTATGGGCTCCTACAGAACACTGCAGGCGCCTACGGAACCCTACAGACCCCTACAGAATACTACCAGCCACTACAGAAAAATATGGCCCCTACAGAACTCTACGGAACCTGGCAGAAACACTGTGGGCCCCTACAGGCCCTTGCGGGCACTTGCAGAACTCTGCAGGAACCCACGGAACTTTATGGAACCCTACCAGCCCCTACGGAAGCCTAAAGACCCTTGCAGGCAGTTACGGAACGGTACAGGGCCCTAGGGAACTTTACCAGCCACTACGGAACTCTACGGGCCCCTACGGAACCCTGCAGAACCCTCCAGAGCCTTACAGAATCCCACGGATTCCTACAGACTCCTGCGGGCACTTACTCAACCCTAGAGGACCCTACGGAACACTGCCAGCTCCTATGGAAGGAACCCTACGGGCCCCTACAGAACACTACTGGCTCCTGCGGTACTCCACAGGCCTCTAGGGAACCTACGAAGCTCTACGGAACCCTATGGATCCTTACGGAACAGTACGGGCCCCTTCAGACCTCTGCGGGCCCTTATGGAAACCTACAGGACCCTACGGAACTGTACGAGACTCTACAGGCCCCTAGGGAACACCACAGGCCCCTACGGAACCCTACACAACCCTCCGGAAACATATGGCACCCTACAAGCTCCTACCAACCCCTGCGGGCACTTACACAACCCTACAGGCCCCTACGGAAATCTACGGGACTCTACGGGCCCCTAGGGAACCCTTCAGATTTCGACGGAACCCTACCAGCCCCTCTGGAACCCTACAGAATACTCCAGGACCCGACAGCACTCTACAAGACCCTTAGCAACACAACGGAACCTCACTAAAACCCTATGGGCTCCTACAGAACACTGCAGGTGCCTACGGAACCCTACAGACCCCTACGGAACCCTACAGACACCTGCGGGCACTTACGGAACCCTGCAGGCCCCTACGGAACCCTACAGGTCCATACAGAACCCCACAGGGCCCTACGGAACTTTACCAGCCACTACGGAACTCTACGGGCCCCTACGGAACCCTGCAGAACCCTCCAGAACCTTACAGAATCCCACAGACTCCTACAGACTTCTGCGGGCACTTACACAACCCTACAGGTCCCTACGGAAATCTACGGGACTCTATGGGCCCCTAGGGAACCCTATAGATTTCTATGGAACCCTATGAGCCCCTCTGGAACCCTACAGAATACTCCAGGACCTGACAGCACTCTACAAGACCCTTAGCAACACAACGGAACCTCACTAAAACCCTATGGGCTCCTACAGAACACTGTAGGTGCCTACGGAACCCTACAGACCCCTACAGAATACTACCAGCCACTACAGAAAAATATGGCCCCTACGGAACTCTACGGAACCTGGCAGAAAAACTGTGGGCCCCTACAGGCCCTTGCGGGCACTTGCAGAACTCTGCAGGAACCCACGGAACTTTATGGAACCCTACCAGCCCCTACGGAAGCCTAAAGACCCTTGCAGGCAGTTACGGAACGGTACAGGGCCCTAGGGAACTTTACCAGCCACTACGGAACTCTACGGGCCCCTACGGAACCCTGCAGAACCCTCCAGAGCCTTACAGAATCCCACGGATTCCTACAGACTCCTGCGGGCACTTACTCAACCCTAGAGGACCCTACGGAACACTGCCAGCTCCTATGGAAGGAACCCTACGGGCCCCTACAGAACACTACTGGCTCCTGCGGTACTCCACAGGCCTCTAGGGAACCTACGAAGCTCTACGGAACCCTATGGATCCTTACGGAACAGTACGGGCCCCTTCAGACCTCTGCGGGCCCTTATGGAAACCTACAGGACCCTACGGAACTGTACGAGACTCTACAGGCCCCTAGGGAACACCACAGGCCCCTACGGAACCCTACACAACCCTCCGGAAACATATGGCACCCTACAAGCTCCTACCAACCCCTGCGGGCACTTACATAACCCTACAGGCCCCTACGGAAATCTACGGGACTCTACGGGCCCCTAGGGAACCCTTCAGATTTCGACGGAACCCTACCAGCCCCTCTGGAACCCTACAGAATACTCCAGGACCCGACAGCACTCTACAAGACCCTTAGCAACACAACGGAACCTCACTAAAACCCTGTGGGCTCCTACAGAACACTGCAGGTGCCTACGGAACCCTACAGACCCCTACGGAACCCTACAGACACCTGCGGGCACTTACGGAACCCTGCAGGCCCCTACGGAACCCTACAGGTCCATACAGAACCCCACAGGGCCCTACGGAACTTTACCAGCCACTACGGAACTCTACGGGCCCCTACGGAACCCTGCAGAACCCTCCAGAACCTTACAGAATCCCACAGACTCCTACAGACTTCTGCGGGCACTTACACAACCCTACAGGTCCCTACGGAAATCTACGGGACTCTATGGGCCCCTAGGGAACCCTATAGATTTCGACGGAACCCTATGAGGCCCTCTGGAACCCTACAGAATACTCCAGGACCTGACAGCACTCTACAAGACCCTTAGCAACACAACGGAACCTCACTAAAACCCTATGGGCTCCTACAGAACACTGCAGGTGCCTACGGAACCCTACAGACCTATACGGAACCCTACAGACACCTGCGGGCACTTACGGAACCCTGCAGGCCCCTACGGAACCCTACAGGTCCATACAGAACCCCACAGGGCCCTACGGAACTTTACCAGCCACTACGGAACTCTACGGGCCCCTACGGAACCCTGCAGAACCCTCCAGAACCTTACAGAATCCCACAGACTCCTACAGACTTCTGCGGGCACTTACACAACCCTACAGGTCCCTACGGAAATCTACGGGACTCTATGGGCCCCTAGGGAACCCTATAGATTTCGATGGAACCCTATGAGCCCCTCTGGAACCCTACAGAATATTCCAGGACCTGACAGCACTCTACAAGACCCTTAGCAACACAACGGAACCTCACTAAAACCCTATGGGCTCCTACAGAACACTGTAGGTGCCTACGGAACCCTACAGACCCGTACAGAATACTACCAGCCACTACAGAAAAATATGGCCCCTACGGAACTCTACGGAACCTGGCAGAAAAACTGTGGGCCCCTACAGGCCCTTGCGGGCACTTGCAGAACTCTGCAGGAACCCACGGAACTTTATGGAACCCTACCAGCCCCTACGGAAGCCTAAAGACCCTTGCAGGCAGTTACGGAACGGTACAGGGCCCTAGGGAACTTTACCAGCCACTACGGAACTCTACGGGCCCCTACGGAACCCTGCAGAACCCTCCAGAGCCTTACAGAATCCCACGGATTCCTACAGACTCCTGCGGGCACTTACTCAACCCTAGAGGACCCTACGGAACACTGCCAGCTCCTATGGAAGGAACCCTACGGGCCCCTACAGAACACTACTGGCTCCTGCGGTACTCCACAGGCCTCTAGGGAACCTACGAAGCTCTACGGAACCCTATGGATCCTTACGGAACAGTACGGGCCCCTTCAGACCTCTGCGGGCCCTTATGGAAACCTACAGGACCCTACGGAACTGTACGAGACTCTACAGGCCCCTAGGGAACACCACAGGCCCCTACGGAACCCTACACAACCCTCCGGAAACATATGGCACCCTACAAGCTCCTACCAACCCCTGCGGGCACTTACATAACCCTACAGGCCCCTACGGAAATCTACGGGACTCTACGGGCCCCTAGGGAACCCTTCAGATTTCGACGGAACCCTACCAGCCCCTCTGGAACCCTACAGAATACTCCAGGACCCGACAGCACTCTACAAGACCCTTAGCAACACAACGGAACCTCACTAAAACCCTATGGGCTCCTACAGAACACTGCAGGTGCCTACGGAACCCTACAGACCCCTACGGAACCCTACAGACACCTGCGGGCACTTACGGAACCCTGCAGGCCCCTACGGAACCCTACAGGTCCATACAGAACCCCACAGGGCCCTACGGAACTTTACCAGCCACTACGGAACTCTACGGGCCCCTACGGAACCCTGCAGAACCCTCCAGAACCTTACAGAATCCCACAGACTCCTACAGACTTCTGCGGGCACTTACACAACCCTACAGGTCCCTACGGAAATCTACGGGACTCTATGGGCCCCTAGGGAACCCTATAGATTTCGATGGAACCCTATGAGGCCCTCTGGAACCCTACAGAATACTCCAGGACCTGACAGCACTCTACAAGACCCTTAGCAACACAACGGAACCTCACTAAAACCCTATGGGCTCCTACAGAACACTGCAGGCGCCTACGGAACCCTACAGACCCGTACAGAATACTACCAGCCACTACAGAAAAATATGGCCCCTACGGAACTCTACGGAACCTGGCAGAAACACTGTGGGCCCCTACAGGCCCTTGCGGGCACTTGCAGAACTCTGCAGGAACCCACGGAACTTTATGGAACCCTACCAGCCCCTACGGAAGCCTAAAGACCCTTGCAGGCAGTTACGGAACGGTACAGGGCCCTAGGGAACTTTACCAGCCACTACGGAACTCTACGGGCCCCTACGGAACCCTGCAGAACCCTCCAGAGCCTTACAGAATCCCACGGATTCCTACAGACTCCTGCGGGCACTTACTCAACCCTAGAGGACCCTACGGAACACTGCCAGCTCCTATGGAAGGAACCCTACGGGCCCCTACAGAACACTACTGGCTCCTGCGGTACTCCACAGGCCTCTAGGGAACCTACGAAGCTCTACGGAACCCTATGGATCCTTACGGAACAGTACGGGCCCCTTCAGACCTCTGCGGGCCCTTATGGAAACCTACAGGACCCTACGGAACTGTACGAGACTCTACAGGCCCCTAGGGAACACCACAGGCCCCTACGGAACCCTACACAACCCTCCGGAAACATATGGCACCCTACAAGCTCCTACCAACCCCTGCGGGCACTTACATAACCCTACAGTCCCCTACGGAAATCTACGGGACTCTACGGGCCCCTAGGGAACCCTTCAGATTTCGACGGAACCCTACCAGCCCCTCTGGAACCCTACAGAATACTCCAGGACCCGACAGCACTCTACAAGACCCTTAGCAACACAACGGAACCTCACTAAAACCCTATGGGCTCCTACAGAACACTGCAGGTGCCTACGGAACCCTACAGACCCCTACGGAACCCTACAGACACCTGCGGGCACTTACGGAACCCTGCAGGCCCCTACGGAACCCTACAGGTCCATACAGAACCCCACAGGGCCCTACGGAACTTTACCAGCCACTACGGAACTCTACGGGCCCCTACGGAACCCTGCAGAACCCTCCAGAACCTTACAGAATCCCACAGACTCCTACAGACTTCTGCGGGCACTTACACAACCCTACAGGTCCCTACGGAAATCTACGGGACTCTATGGGCCCCTAGGGAACCCTATAGATTTCGATGGAACCCTATGAGG
Source organism: Numenius arquata (assembly GCF_964106895.1). Classification (NCBI taxonomy): domain Eukaryota; kingdom Metazoa; phylum Chordata; class Aves; order Charadriiformes; family Scolopacidae; genus Numenius; species Numenius arquata. Next base: position 96,890 of record NW_027415539.1, read on the forward strand.
CCCTCTGGAACCCTACAGAATACTCCAGGACCTGACAGCACTCTACAAGACCCTTAGCAACACAACGGAACCTCACTAAAACCCTATGGGCTCCTACAGAACACTGCAGGCGCCTACGGAACCCTACAGACCCGTACAGAATACTACCAGCCACTACAGAAAAATATGGCCCCTACGGAACTCTACGGAACCTGGCAGAAACACTGTGGGCCCCTACAGGCCCTTGCGGGCACTTGCAGAACTCTGCAGGAACCCACGGAACTTTATGGAACCCTACCAGCCCCTACGGAAGCCTAAAGACCCTTGCAGGCAGTTACGGAACGGTACAGGGCCCTAGGGAACTTTACCAGCCACTACGGAACTCTACGGGCCCCTACGGAACCCTGCAGAACCCTCCAGAGCCTTACAGAATCCCACGGATTCCTACAGACTCCTGCGGGCACTTACTCAACCCTAGAGGACCCTACGGAACACTGCCAGCTCCTATGGAAGGAACCCTACGGGCCCCTACAGAACACTACTGGCTCCTGCGGTACTCCACAGGCCTCTAGGGAACCTACGAATCTCTACGGAACCCTATGGATCCTTACGGAGCAGTACGGGCCCCTTCAGACCTCTGCGGGCCCTTATGGAAACCTACAGGACCCTACGGAACTGTACGAGACTCTACAGGCCCCTAGGGAACACCACAGGCCCCTACGGAACCCTACACAACCCTCCGGAAACATATGGCACCCTACAAGCTCCTACCAACCCCTGCGGGCACTTACATAACCCTACAGTCCCCTACGGAAATCTACGGGACTCTACGGGCCCCTAGGGAACCCTTCAGATTTCGACGGAACCCTACCAGCCCCTCTGGAACCCTACAGAATACTCCAGGACCTGACAGCACTCTACAAGACCCTTAGCAACACAACGGAACCTCACTAAAACCCTATGGGCTCCTACAGAACACTGCAGGTGCCTATGGAACCCTACAGACCCCTACGGAACCCTACAGACACCTGCGGGCACTTACGGAACCCTGCAGGCCCCTACGGAACCCTACAGGTCCATACAGAACCCCACAGGGCCCTACGGAACTTTACCAGCCACTACGGAACTCTACGGGCCCCTACGGAACCCTGCAGAACCCTCCAGAACCTTACAGAATCCCACAGACTCCTACAGACTTCTGCGGGCACTTACACAACCCTACAGGTCCCTACGGAAATCTACGGGACTCTATGGGCCCCTAGGGAACCCTATAGATTTCGATGGAACCCTATGAGCCCCTCTGGAACCCTACAGAATACTCCAGGACCTGACAGCACTCTACAAGACCCTTAGCAACACAACGGAACCTCACTAAAACCCTATGGGCTCCTACAGAACACTGCAGGCGCCTACGGAACCCTACAGACCCCTACAGAATACTACCAGCCACTACAGAAAAATATGGCCCCTACGGAACTCTACGGAACCTGGCAGAAAAACTGTGGGCCCCTACAGGCCCTTGCGGGCACTTGCAGAACTCTGCAGGAACCCACGGAACTTTATGGAACCCTACCAGCCCCTACGGAAGCCTAAAGACCCTTGCAGGCAGTTACGGAACGGTACAGGGCCCTAGGGAACTTTACCAGCCACTACGGAACTCTACGGGCCCCTACGGAACCCTGCAGAACCCTCCAGAGCCTTACAGAATCCCACGGATTCCTACAGACTCCTGCGGGCACTTACTCAACCCTAGAGGACCCTACGGAACACTGCCAGCTCCTATGGAAGGAACCCTACGGGCCCCTACAGAACACTACTGGCTCCTGCGGTACTCCACAGGCCTCTAGGGAACCTACGAAGCTCTACGGAACCCTATGGATCCTTACGGAACAGTACGGGCCCCTTCAGACCTCTGCGGGCCCTTATGGAAACCTACAGGACCCTACGGAACTGTACGAGACTCTACAGGCCCCTAGGGAACACCACAGGCCCCTACGGAACCCTACACAACCCTCCGGAAACATATGGCACCCTACAAGCTCCTACCAACCCCTGCGGGCACTTACACAACCCTACAGGCCCCTACGGAAATCTACGGGACTCTACGGGCCCCTAGGGAACCCTTCAGATTTCGACGGAACCCTACCAGCCCCTCTGGAACCCTACAGAATACTCCAGGACCCGACAGCACTCTACAAGACCCTTAGCAACACAACGGAACCTCACTAAAACCCTATGGGCTCCTACAGAACACTGCAGGTGCCTACGGAACCCTACAGACCCCTACGGAACCCTACAGACACCTGCGGGCACTTACGGAACCCTGCAGGCCCCTACGGAACCCTACAGGTCCATACAGAACCCCACAGGGCCCTACGGAACTTTACCAGCCACTACGGAACTCTACGGGCCCCTACGGAACCCTGCAGAACCCTCCAGAACCTTACAGAATCCCACAGACTCCTACAGACTTCTGCGGGCACTTACACAACCCTACAGGTCCCTACGGAAATCTACGGGACTCTATGGGCCCCTAGGGAACCCTATAGATTTCGATGGAACCCTATGAGCCCCTCTGGAACCCTACAGAATACTCCAGGACCTGACAGCACTCTACAAGACCCTTAGCAACACAACGGAACCTCACTAAAACCCTATGGGCTCCTACAGAACACTGTAGGTGCCTACGGAACCCTACAGACCCCTACAGAATACTACCAGCCACTACAGAAAAATATGGCCCCTACGGAACTCTACGGAACCTGGCAGAAAAACTGTGGGCCCCTACAGGCCCTTGCGGGCACTTGCAGAACTCTGCAGGAACCCACGGAACTTTATGGAACCCTACCAGCCCCTACGGAAGCCTAAAGACCCTTGCAGGCAGTTACGGAACGGTACAGGGCCCTAGGGAACTTTACCAGCCACTACGGAACTCTACGGGCCCCTACGGAACCCTGCAGAACCCTCCAGAGCCTTACAGAATCCCACGGATTCCTACAGACTCCTGCGGGCACTTACTCAACCCTAGAGGACCCTACGGAACACTGCCAGCTCCTATGGAAGGAACCCTACGGGCCCCTACAGAACACTACTGGCTCCTGCGGTACTCCACAGGCCTCTAGGGAACCTACGAAGCTCTACGGAACCCTATGGATCCTTACGGAGCAGTACGGGCCCCTTCAGACCTCTGCGGGCCCTTATGGAAACCTACAGGACCCTACGGAACTGTACGAGACTCTACAGGCCCCTAGGGAACACCACAGGCCCCTACGGAACCCTACACAACCCTCCGGAAACATATGGCACCCTACAAGCTCCTACCAACCCCTGCGGGCACTTACATAACCCTACAGGCCCCTACGGAAATCTACGGGACTCTACGGGCCCCTAGGGAACCCTTCAGATTTCGACGGAACCCTACCAGCCCCTCTGGAACCCTACAGAATACTCCAGGACCCGACAGCACTCTACAAGACCCTTAGCAACACAACGGAACCTCACTAAAACCCTGTGGGCTCCTACAGAACACTGCAGGTGCCTACGGAACCCTACAGACCCCTACGGAACCCTACAGACACCTGCGGGCACTTACGGAACCCTGCAGGCCCCTACGGAACCCTACAGGTCCATACAGAACCCCACAGGGCCCTACGGAACTTTACCAGCCACTACGGAACTCTACGGGCCCCTACGGAACCCTGCAGAACCCTCCAGAACCTTACAGAATCCCACAGACTCCTACAGACTTCTGCGGGCACTTACACAACCCTACAGGTCCCTACGGAAATCTACGGGACTCTATGGGCCCCTAGGGAACCCTATAGATTTCGATGGAACCCTATGAGGCCCTCTGGAACCCTACAGAATACTCCAGGACCTGACAGCACTCTACAAGACCCTTAGCAACACAACGGAACCTCACTAAAACCCTATGGGCTCCTACAGAACACTGCAGGTGCCTACGGAACCCTACAGACCCCTACGGAACCCTACAGACACCTGCGGGCACTTACGGAACCCTGCAGGCCCCTACGGAACCCTACAGGTCCATACAGAACCCCACAGGGCCCTACGGAACTTTACCAGCCACTACGGAACTCTACGGGCCCCTACGGAACCCTGCAGAACCCTCCAGAGCCTTACAGAATCCCACGGATTCCTACAGACTCCTGCGGGCACTTACTCAACCCTAGAGGACCCTACGGAACACTACTGGCTCCTGCGGTACTCCAGAGGCCTCTAGGGAACCTACGAAGCTCTACGGAACCCTATGGATCCTTACGGAACAGTACGGGCCCCTTCAGACCTCTGCGGGCCCTTATGGAAACCTACAGGACCCTACGGAACTGTACGAGACTCTACAGGCCCCTAGGGAACACCACAGGCCCCTACGGAACCCTACACAACCCTCCGGAAACATATGGCACCCTACAAGCTCCTACCAACCCCTGCGGGCACTTACATAACCCTACAGGCCCCTACGGAAATCTACGGGACTCTACGGGCCCCTAGGGAACCCTTCAGATTTCGACGGAACCCTACGAGGCCCTCTGGAACCCTACAGAATACTCCAGGACCCGACAGCACTCTACAAGACCCTTAGCAACACAACGGAACCTCACTAAAACCCTATGGGCTCCTACAGAACACTGCAGGTGCCTACGGAACCCTACAGACCCCTACGGAACCCTACAGACACCTGCGGGCACTTACGGAACCCTGCAGGCCCCTACGGAACCCTACAGGTCCATACAGAACCCCACAGGGCCCTACGGAACTTTACCAGCCACTACGGAACTCTACGGGCCCCTACGGAACCCTGCAGAACCCTCCAGAATCTTACAGAATCCCACAGACTCCTACAGACTTCTGCGGGCACTTACACAACCCTACAGGTCCCTACGGAAATCTACGGGACTCTATGGGCCCCTAGGGAACCCTATAGATTTCGATGGAACCCTATGAGGCCCTCTGGAACCCTACAGAATACTCCAGGACCTGACAGCACTCTACAAGACCCTTAGCAACACAACGGAACCTCACTAAAACCCTATGGGCTCCTACAGAACACTGCAGGCGCCTACGGAACCCTACAGACCCCTACAGAATACTACCAGCCACTACAGAAAAATATGGCCCCTACAGAACTCTACGGAACCTGGCAGAAACACTGTGGGCCCCTACAGGCCCTTGCGGGCACTTGCAGAACTCTGCAGGAACCCACGGAACTTTATGGAACCCTACCAGCCCCTACGGAAGCCTAAAGACCCTTGCAGGCAGTTACGGAACGGTACAGGGCCCTAGGGAACTTTACCAGCCACTACGGAACTCTACGGGCCCCTACGGAACCCTGCAGAACCCTCCAGAGCCTTACAGAATCCCACGGATTCCTACAGACTCCTGCGGGCACTTACTCAACCCTAGAGGACCCTACGGAACACTGCCAGCTCCTATGGAAGGAACCCTACGGGCCCCTACAGAACACTACTGGCTCCTGCGGTACTCCACAGGCCTCTAGGGAACCTACGAAGCTCTACGGAGCCCTATGGATCCTTACGGAACAGTACGGGCCCCTTCAGACCTCTGCGGGCCCTTATGGAAACCTACAGGACCCTACGGAACTGTACGAGACTCTACAGGCCCCTAGGGAACACCACAGGCCCCTACGGAACCCTACACAACCCTCCGGAAACATATGGCACCCTACAAGCTCCTACCAACCCCTGCGGGCACTTACACAACCCTACAGGCCCCTACGGAAATCTACGGGACTCTACGGGCCCCTAGGGAACCCTTCAGATTTCGACGGAACCCTACCAGCCCCTCTGGAACCCTACAGAATACTCCAGGACCCGACAGCACTCTACAAGACCCTTAGCAACACAACGGAACCTCACTAAAACCCTGTGGGCTCCTACAGAACACTGCAGGTGCCTACGGAACCCTACAGACCCCTACGGAACCCTACAGACACCTGCGGGCACTTACGGAACCCTGCAGGCCCCTACGGAACCCTACAGGTCCATACAGAACCCCACAGGGCCCTACGGAACTTTACCAGCCACTACGGAACTCTACGGGCCCCTACGGAACCCTGCAGAACCCTCCAGAACCTTACAGAATCCCACAGACTCCTACAGACTTCTGCGGGCACTTACACAACCCTACAGGTCCCTACGGAAATCTACGGGACTCTATGGGCCCCTAGGGAACCCTATAGATTTCGATGGAACCCTATGAGGCCCTCTGGAACCCTACAGAATACTCCAGGACCTGACAGCACTCTACAAGACCCTTAGCAACACAACGGAACCTCACTAAAACCCTATGGGCTCCTACAGAACACTGCAGGTGCCTACGGAACCCTACAGACCTATACGGAACCCTACAGACACCTGCGGGCACTTACGGAACCCTGCAGGCCCCTACGGAACCCTACAGGTCCATACAGAACCCCACAGGGCCCTACGGAACTTTACCAGCCACTACGGAACTCTACGGGCCCCTACGGAACCCTGCAGAACCCTCCAGAACCTTACAGAATCCCACAGACTCCTACAGACTTCTGCGGGCACTTACACAACCCTACAGGTCCCTACGGAAATCTACGGGACTCTATGGGCCCCTAGGGAACCCTATAGATTTCGATGGAACCCTATGAGCCCCTCTGGAACCCTACAGAATATTCCAGGACCTGACAGCACTCTACAAGACCCTTAGCAACACAACGGAACCTCACTAAAACCCTATGGGCTCCTACAGAACACTGTAGGTGCCTACGGAACCCTACAGACCCCTACAGAATACTACCAGCCACTACAGAAAAATATGGCCCCTACGGAACTCTACGGAACCTGGCAGAAAAACTGTGGGCCCCTACAGGCCCTTGCGGGCACTTGCAGAACTCTGCAGGAACCCACGGAACTTTATGGAACCCTACCAGCCCCTACGGAAGCCTAAAGACCCTTGCAGGCAGTTACGGAACGGTACAGGGCCCTAGGGAACTTTACCAGCCACTACGGAACTCTACGGGCCCCTACGGAACCCTGCAGAACCCTCCAGAGCCTTACAGAATCCCACGGATTCCTACAGACTCCTGCGGGCACTTACTCAACCCTAGAGGACCCTACGGAACACTGCCAGCTCCTATGGAAGGAACCCTACGGGCCCCTACAGAACACTACTGGCTCCTGCGGTACTCCACAGGCCTCTAGGGAACCTACGAAGCTCTACCGAACCCTATGGATCCTTACGGAACAGTACGGGCCCCTTCAGACCTCTGCGGGCCCTTATGGAAACCTACAGGACCCTACGGAACTGTACGAGACTCTACAGGCCCCTAGGGAACACCACAGGCCCCTACGGAACCCTACACAACCCTCCGGAAACATATGGCACCCTACAAGCTCCTACCAACCCCTGCGGGCACTTACATAACCCTACAGTCCCCTACGGAAATCTACGGGACTCTACGGGCCCCTAGGGAACCCTTCAGATTTCGACGGAACCCTACCAGCCCCTCTGGAACCCTACAGAATACTCCAGGACCCGACAGCACTCTACAAGACCCTTAGCAACACAACGGAACCTCACTAAAACCCTATGGGCTCCTACAGAACACTGCAGGTGCCTACGGAACCCTACAGACCCCTACGGAACCCTACAGACACCTGCGGGCACTTACGGAACCCTGCAGGCCCCTACGGAACCCTACAGGTCCATACAGAACCCCACAGGGCCCTACGGAACTTTACCAGCCACTACGGAACTCTACGGGCCCCTACGGAACCCTGCAGAACCCTCCAGAACCTTACAGAATCCCACAGACTCCTACAGACTTCTGCGGGCACTTACACAACCCTACAGGTCCCTACGGAAATCTACGGGACTCTATGGGCCCCTAGGGAACCCTATAGATTTCGATGGAACCCTATGAGGCCCTCTGGAACCCTACAGAATACTCCAGGACCTGACAGCACTCTACAAGACCCTTAGCAACACAACGGAACCTCACTAAAACCCTATGGGCTCCTACAGAACACTGCAGGCGCCTACGGAACCCTACAGACCCCTACAGAATACTACCAGCCACTACAGAAAAATATGGCCCCTACGGAACTCTACGGAACCTGGCAGAAACACTGTGGGCCCCTACAGGCCCTTGCGGGCACTTGCAGAACTCTGCAGGAACCCACGGAACTTTATGGAACCCTACCAGCCCCTACGGAAGCCTAAAGACCCTTGCAGGCAGTTACGGAACGGTACAGGGCCCTAGGGAACTTTACCAGCCACTACGGAACTCTACGGGCCCCTACGGAACCCTGCAGAACCCTCCAGAGCCTTACAGAATCCCACGGATTCCTACAGACTCCTGCGGGCACTTACTCAACCCTAGAGGACCCTACGGAACACTGCCAGCTCCTATGGAAGGAACCCTACGGGCCCCTACAGAACACTACTGGCTCCTGCGGTACTCCACAGGCCTCTAGGGAACCTACGAATCTCTACGGAACCCTATGGATCCTTACGGAGCAGTACGGGCCCCTTCAGACCTCTGCGGGCCCTTATGGAAACCTACAGGACCCTACGGAACTGTACGAGACTCTACAGGCCCCTAGGGAACACCACAGGCCCCTACGGAACCCTACACAACCCTCCGGAAACATATGGCACCCTACAAGCTCCTACCAACCCCTGCGGGCACTTACATAACCCTACAGTCCCCTACGGAAATCTACGGGACTCTACGGGCCCCTAGGGAACCCTTCAGATTTCGACGGAACCCTACCAGCCCCTCTGGAACCCTACAGAATACTCCAGGACCTGACAGCACTCTACAAGACCCTTAGCAACACAACGGAACCTCACTAAAACCCTATGGGCTCCTACAGAACACTGCAGGTGCCTACGGAACCCTACAGACCCCTACGGAACCCTACAGACACCTGCGGGCACTTACGGAACCCTGCAGGCCCCTACGGAACCCTACAGGTCCATACAGAACCCCACAGGGCCCTACGGAACTTTACCAGCCACTACGGAACTCTACGGGCCCCTACGGAACCCTGCAGAACCCTCCAGAACCTTACAGAATCCCACAGACTCCTACAGACTTCTGCGGGCACTTACACAACCCTACAGGTCCCTACGGAAATCTACGGGACTCTATGGGCCCCTAGGGAACCCTATAGATTTCGATGGAACCCTATGAGCCCCTCTGGAACCCTACAGAATACTCCAGGACCTGACAGCACTCTACAAGACCCTTAGCAACACAACGGAACCTCACTAAAACCCTATGGGCTCCTACAGAACACTGCAGGCGCCTACGGAACCCTACAGACCCCTACAGAATACTACCAGCCACTACAGAAAAATATGGCCCCTACGGAACTCTACGGAACCTGGCAGAAAAACTGTGGGCCCCTACAGGCCCTTGCGGGCACTTGCAGAACTCTGCAGGAACCCACGGAACTTTATGGAACCCTACCAGCCCCTACGGAAGCCTAAAGACCCTTGCAGGCAGTTACGGAACGGTACAGGGCCCTAGGGAACTTTACCAGCCACTACGGAACTCTACGGGCCCCTACGGAACCCTGCAGAACCCTCCAGAGCCTTACAGAATCCCACGGATTCCTACAGACTCCTGCGGGCACTTACTCAACCCTAGAGGACCCTACGGAACACTGCCAGCTCCTATGGAAGGAACCCTACGGGCCCCTACAGAACACTACTGGCTCCTGCGGTACTCCACAGGCCTCTAGGGAACCTACGAAGCTCTACCGAACCCTATGGATCCTTACGGAACAGTACGGGCCCCTTCAGACCTCTGCGGGCCCTTATGGAAACCTACAGGACCCTACGGAACTGTACGAGACTCTACAGGCCCCTAGGGAACACCACAGGCCCCTACGGAACCCTACACAACCCTCCGGAAACATATGGCACCCTACAAGCTCCTACCAACCCCTGCGGGCACTTACACAACCCTACAGGCCCCTACGGAAATCTACGGGACTCTACGGGCCCCTAGGGAACCCTTCAGATTTCGACGGAACCCTACCAGCCCCTCTGGAACCCTACAGAATACTCCAGGACCCGACAGCACTCTACAAGACCCTTAGCAACACAACGGAACCTCACTAAAACCCTATGGGCTCCTACAGAACACTGCAGGTGCCTACGGAACCCTACAGACCCCTACGGAACCCTACAGACACCTGCGGGCACTTACGGAACCCTGCAGGCCCCTACGGAACCCTACAGGTCCATACAGAACCCCACAGGGCCCTACGGAACTTTACCAGCCACTACGGAACTCTACGGGCCCCTACGGAACCCTGCAGAACCCTCCAGAACCTTACAGAATCCCACAGACTCCTACAGACTTCTGCGGGCACTTACACAACCCTACAGGTCCCTACGGAAATCTACGGGACTCTATGGGCCCCTAGGGAACCCTATAGATTTCGATGGAACCCTATGAGCCCCTCTGGAACCCTACAGAATACTCCAGGACCTGACAGCACTCTACAAGACCCTTAGCAACACAACGGAACCTCACTAAAACCCTATGGGCTCCTACAGAACACTGCAGGTGCCTACGGAACCCTACAGACCCCTACAGAATACTACCAGCCACTACAGAAAAATATGGCCCCTACGGAACTCTACGGAACCTGGCAGAAACACTGTGGGCCCCTACAGGCCCTTGCGGGCACTTGCAGAACTCTGCAGGAACCCACGGAACTTTATGGAACCCTACCAGCCCCTACGGAAGCCTAAAGACCCTTGCAGGCAGTTACGGAACGGTACAGGGCCCTAGGGAACTTTACCAGCCACTACGGAACTCTACGGGCCCCTACGGAACCCTGCAGAACCCTCCAGAGCCTTACAGAATCCCACGGATTCCTACAGACTCCTGCGGGCACTTACTCAACCCTAGAGGACCCTACGGAACACTGCCAGCTCCTATGGAAGGAACCCTACGGGCCCCTACAGAACACTACTGGCTCCTGCGGTACTCCACAGGCCTCTAGGGAACCTACGAAGCTCTACGGAACCCTATGGATCCTTACGGAGCAGTACGGGCCCCTTCAGACCTCTGCGGGCCCTTATGGAAACCTACAGGACCCTACGGAACTGTACGAGACTCTACAGGCCCCTAGGGAACACCACAGGCCCCTACGGAACCCTACACAACCCTCCGGAAACATATGGCACCCTACAAGCTCCTACCAACCCCTGCGGGCACTTACACAACCCTACAGGCCCCTACGGAAATCTACGGGACTCTACGGGCCCCTAGGGAACCCTTCAGATTTCGACGGAACCCTACCAGCCCCTCTGGAACCCTACAGAATACTCCAGGACCCGACAGCACTCTACAAGACCCTTAGCAACACAACGGAACCTCACTAAAACCCTATGGGCTCCTACAGAACACTGCAGGTGCCTACGGAACCCTACAGACCCCTACGGAACCCTACAGACACCTGCGGGCACTTACGGAACCCTGCAGGCCCCTACGGAACCCTACAGGTCCATACAGAACCCCACAGGGCCCTACGGAACTTTACCAGCCACTACGGAACTCTACGGGCCCCTACGGAACCCTGCAGAACCCTCCAGAACCTTACAGAATCCCACAGACTCCTACAGACTTCTGCGGGCACTTACACAACCCTACAGGTCCCTACGGAAATCTACGGGACTCTATGGGCCCCTAGGGAACCCTATAGATTTCGATGGAACCCTATGAGCCCCTCTGGAACCCTACAGAATACTCCAGGACCTGACAGCACTCTACAAGACCCTTAGCAACACAACGGAACCTCACTAAAACCCTATGGGCTCCTACAGAACACTGCAGGTGCCTACGGAACCCTACAGACCCCTACAGAATACTACCAGCCACTACAGAAAAATATGGCCCCTACGGAACTCTACGGAACCTGGCAGAAACACTGTGGGCCCCTACAGGCCCTTGCGGGCACTTGCAGAACTCTGCAGGAACCCACGGAACTTTATGGAACCCTACCAGCCCCTACGGAAGCCTAAAGACCCTTGCAGGCAGTTACGGAACGGTACAGGGCCCTAGGGAACTTTACCAGCCACTACGGAACTCTACGGGCCCCTACGGAACCCTGCAGAACCCTCCAGAGCCTTACAGAATCCCACGGATTCCTACAGACTCCTGCGGGCACTTACTCAACCCTAGAGGACCCTACGGAACACTGCCAGCTCCTATGGAAGGAACCCTACGGGCCCCTACAGAACACTACTGGCTCCTGCGGTACTCCACAGGCCTCTAGGGAACCTACGAAGCTCTACGGAACCCTATGGATCCTTACGGAGCAGTACGGGCCCCTTCAGACCTCTGCGGGCCCTTATGGAAACCTACAGGACCCTACGGAACTGTACGAGACTCTACAGGCCCCTAGGGAACACCACAGGCCCCTACGGAACCCTACACAACCCTCCGGAAACATATGGCACCCTACAAGCTCCTACCAACCCCTGCGGGCACTTACACAACCCTACAGGCCCCTACGGAAATCTACGGGACTCTACGGGCCCCTAGGGAACCCTTCAGATTTCGACGGAACCCTACCAGCCCCTCTGGAACCCTACAGAATACTCCAGGACCCGACAGCACTCTACAAGACCCTTAGCAACACAACGGAACCTCACTAAAACCCTATGGGCTCCTACAGAACACTGCAGGTGCCTACGGAACCCTACAGACCCCTACGGAACCCTACAGACACCTGCGGGCACTTACGGAACCCTGCAGGCCCCTACGGAACCCTACAGGTCCATACAGAACCCCACAGGGCCCTACGGAACTTTACCAGCCACTACGGAACTCTACGGGCCCCTACGGAACCCTGCAGAACCCTCCAGAACCTTACAGAATCCCACAGACTCCTACAGACTTCTGCGGGCACTTACACAACCCTACAGGTCCCTACGGAAATCTACGGGACTCTATGGGCCCCCAGGGAACCCTATAGATTTCGATGGAACCCTATGAGGCCCTCTGGAACCCTACAGAATACTCCAGGACCTGACAGCACTCTACAAGACCCTTAGCAACACAACGGAACCTCACTAAAACCCTATGGGCTCCTACAGAACACTGCAGGCGCCTACGGAACCCTACAGACCCGTACAGAATACTACCAGCCACTACAGAAAAATATGGCCCCTACAGAACTCTACGGAACCTGGCAGAAACACTGTGGGCCCCTACAGGCCCTTGCGGGCACTTGCAGAACTCTGCAGGAACCCACGGAACTTTATGGAACCCTACCAGCCCCTACGGAAGCCTAAAGACCCTTGCAGGCAGTTACGGAACGGTACAGGGCCCTAGGGAACTTTACCAGCCACTACGGAACTCTACGGGCCCCTACGGAACCCTGCAGAACCCTCCAGAGCCTTACAGAATCCCACGGATTCCTACAGACTCCTGTGGGCACTTACTCAACCCTAGAGGACCCTACGGAACACTGCCAGCTCCTATGGAAGGAACCCTACGGGCCCCTACAGAACACTACTGGCTCCTGCGGTACTCCAGAGGCCTCTAGGGAACCTACGAATCTCTACGGAACCCTATGGATCCTTACGGAGCAGTACGGGCCCCTTCAGACCTCTGCGGGCCCTTATGGAAACCTACAGGACCCTACGGAACTGTACGAGACTCTACAGGCCCCTAGGGAACACCACAGGCCCCTACGGAACCCTACACAACCCTCCGGAAACATATGGCACCCTACAAGCTCCTACCAACCCCTGCGGGCACTTACACAACCCTACAGGCCCCTACGGAAATCTACGGGACTCTACGGGCCCCTAGGGAACCCTTCAGATTTCGACGGAACCCTACCAGCCCCTCTGGAACCCTACAGAATACTCCAGGACCCGACAGCACTCTACAAGACCCTTAGCAACACAACGGAACCTCACTAAAACCCTATGGGCTCCTACAGAACACTGCAGGTGCCTACGGAACCCTACAGACCCCTACGGAACCCTACAGACACCTGCGGGCACTTACGGAACCCTGCAGGCCCCTACGGAACCCTACAGGTCCATACAGAACCCCACAGGGCCCTACGGAACTTTACCAGCCACTACGGAACTCTACGGGCCCCTACGGAACCCTGCAGAACCCTCCAGAACCTTACAGAATCCCACAGACTCCTACAGACTTCTGCGGGCACTTACACAACCCTACAGGTCCCTACGGAAATCTACGGGACTCTATGGGCCCCTAGGGAACCCTATAGATTTCGATCAACCCTATGAGGCCCTCTGGAACCCTACAGAATACTCCAGGACCTGACAGCACTCTACAAGACCCTTAGCAACACAACGGAACCTCACTAAAACCCTATGGGCTCCTACAGAACACTGCAGGTGCCTACGGAACCCTACAGACCCCTACAGAATACTACCAGCCACTACAGAAAAATATGGCCCCTACGGAACTCTACGGAACCTGGCAGAAACACTGTGGGCCCCTACAGGCCCTTGCGGGCACTTGCAGAACTCTGCAGGAACCCACGGAACTTTATGGAAACCTACCAGCCCCTACGGAAGCCTAAAGACCCTTGCAGGCAGTTACGGAACGGTACAGGGCCCTACGGAACTTTACCAGCCACTACGGAACTCTACGGGCCCCTACGGAACCCTGCAGAACCCTCCAGAGCCTTACAGAATCCCACGGATTCCTACAGACTCCTGCGGGCACTTACTCAACCCTAGAGGACCCTACGGAACACTGCCAGCTCCTATGGAAGGAACCCTACGGGCCCCTACAGAACACTACTGGCTCCTGCGGTACTCCACAGGCCTCTAGGGAACCTACGAAGCTCTACGGAACCCTATGGATCCTTACGGAACAGTACGGGCCCCTTCAGACCTCTGCGGGCCCTTATGGAAACCTACAGGACCCTACGGAACTGTACGAGACTCTACAGGCCCCTAGGGAACACCACAGGCCCCTACGGAACCCTACACAACCCTCCGGAAACATATGGCACCCTACAAGCTCCTACCAACCCCTGCGGGCACTTACACAACCCTACAGGCCCCTACGGAAATCTACGGGACTCTACGGGCCCCTAGGGAACCCTTCAGATTTCGACGGAACCCTACCAGCCCCTCTGGAACCCTACAGAATACTCCAGGACCCGACAGCACTCTACAAGACCCTTAGCAACACAACGGAACCTCACTAAAACCCTATGGGCTCCTACAGAATACTGCAGGTGCCTACGGAACCCTACAGACCCGTACAGACACCTACGGGCACTTACAGAACCCTGCAGGCCCCTACGGAACCCTACAGGTCCATACAGAACCCCACAGGGCCCTACGGAACTTTACCAGCCACTACGGAACTCTACGGGCCCCTACGGAACCCTGCAGAACCCTCCAGAACCTTACAGAATCCCACAGACTCCTACAGACTTCTGCGGGCACTTACACAACCCTACAGGTCCCTACGGAAATCTACGGGACTCTATGGGCCCCTAGGGAACCCTATAGATTTCGATCAACCCTATGAGGCCCTCTGGAACCCTACAGAATACTCCAGGACCTGACAGCACTCTACAAGACCCTTAGCAACACAACGGAACCTCACTAAAACCCTATGGGCTCCTACAGAACACTGCAGGCGCCTACGGAACCCTACAGACCCGTACAGAATACTACCAGCCACTACAGAAAAATATGGCCCCTACGGAACTCTACGGAACCTGGCAGAAACACTGTGCGCCCCTACAGGCCCTTGCGGGCACTTGCAGAACTCTGCAGGAACCCACGGAACTTTATGGAACCCTACCAGCCCCTACGGAAGCCTAAAGACCCTTGCAGGCAGTTACGGAACGGTACAGGGCCCTAGGGAACTTTACCAGCCACTACGGAACTCTACGGGCCCCTACGGAACCCTGCAGAACCCTCCAGAGCCTTACAGAATCCCACGGATTCCTACAGACTCCTGCGGGCACTTACTCAACCCTAGAGGACCCTACGGAACACTGCCAGCTCCTATGGAAGGAACCCTACGGGCCCCTACAGAACACTACTGGCTCCTGCGGTACTCCACAGGCCTCTAGGGAACCTACGAAGCTCTACGGAACCCTATGGATCCTTACGGAACAGTACGGGCCCCTTCAGACCTCTGCGGGCCCTTATGGAAACCTACAGGACCCTACGGAACTGTACGAGACTCTACAGGCCCCTAGGGAACACCACAGGCCCCTACGGAACCCTACACAACCCTCCGGAAACATATGGCACCCTACAAGCTCCTACCAACCCCTGCGGGCACTTACACAACCCTACAGGCCCCTACGGAAATCTACGGGACTCTATGGGCCCCTAGGGAACCCTTCAGATTTCGACGGAACCCTACCAGCCCCTCTGGAACCCTACAGAATACTCCAGGACCCGACAGCACTCTACAAGACCCTTAGCAACACAACGGAACCTCACTAAAACCCTATGGGCTCCTACAGAACACTGCAGGTGCCTACGGAACCCTACAGACCCCTACGGAACCCTACAGACACCTGCGGGCACTTACGGAACCCTGCAGGCCCCTACGGAACCCTACAGGTCCATACAGAACCCCACAGGGCCCTACGGAACTTTACCAGCCACTACGGAACTCTACGGGCCCCTACGGAACCCTGCAGAACCCTCCAGAACCTTACAGAATCCCACAGACTCCTACAGACTTCTGCGGGCACTTACACAACCCTACAGGTCCCTACGGAAATCTACGGGACTCTATGGGCCCCTAGGGAACCCTATAGATTTCGATGGAACCCTATGAGGCCCTCTGGAACCCTACAGAATACTCCAGGACCTGACAGCACTCTACAAGACCCTTAGCAACACAACGGAACCTCACTAAAACCCTATGGGCTCCTACAGAACACTGTAGGTGCCTACGGAACCCTACAGACCCCTACGGAATACTACCAGCCACTACAGAAAAATATGGCCCCTACAGAACTCTACGGAACCTGGCAGAAACACTGTGGGCCCCTACAGGCCCTTGCGGGCACTTGCAGAACTCTGCAGGAACCCACGGAACTTTATGGAACCCTACCAGCCCCTACGGAAGCCTAAAGACCCTTGCAGGCAGTTACGGAACGGTACAGGGCCCTAGGGAACTTTACCAGCCACTACGGAACTCTACGGGCCCCTACGGAACCCTGCAGAACCCTCCAGAGCCTTACAGAATCCCACGGATTCCTACAGACTCCTGCGGGCACTTACTCAACCCTAGAGGACCCTACGGAACACTGCCAGCTCCTATGGAAGGAACCCTACGGGCCCCTACAGAACACTACTGGCTCCTGCGGTACTCCACAGGCCTCTAGGGAACCTACGAAGCTCTACGGAACCCTATGGATCCTTACGGAGCAGTACGGGCCCCTTCAGACCTCTGCGGGCCCTTATGGAAACCTACAGGACCCTACGGAACTGTACGAGACTCTACAGGCCCCTAGGGAACACCACAGGCCCCTACGGAACCCTACACAACCCTCCGGAAACATATGGCACCCTACAAGCTCCTACCAACCCCTGCGGGCACTTACACAACCCTACAGGCCCCTACGGAAATCTACGGGACTCTACGGGCCCCTAGGGAACCCTTCAGATTTCGACGGAACCCTACCAGCCCCTCTGGAACCCTACAGAATACTCCAGGACCCGACAGCACTCTACAAGACCCTTAGCAACACAACGGAACCTCACTAAAACCCTATGGGCTCCTACAGAATACTGCAGGTGCCTACGGAACCCTACAGACCCCTACGGAACCCTACAGACACCTGCGGGCACTTACGGAACCCTGCAGGCCCCTACGGAACCCTACAGGTCCATACAGAACCCCACAGGGCCCTAGGGAACTTTACCAGCCACTACGGAACTCTACGGGTCCCTACGGAACCCTGCAGAACCCTCCAGAACCTTACAGAATCCCACAGACTCCTACAGACTTCTGCGGGCACTTACACAACCCTACAGGTCCCTACGGAAATCTACGGGACTCTATGGGCCCCTAGGGAACCCTATAGATTTCGATCAACCCTATGAGGCCCTCTGGAACCCTACAGAATACTCCAGGACCTGACAGCACTCTACAAGACCCTTAGCAACACAACGGAACCTCACTAAAACCCTATGGGCTCCTACAGAACACTGCAGGCGCCTACGGAACCCTACAGACCCGTACAGAATACTACCAGCCACTACAGAAAAATATGGCCCCTACGGAACTCTACGGAACCTGGCAGAAACACTGTGGGCCCCTACAGGCCCTTGCGGGCACTTGCAGAACTCTGCAGGAACCCACGGAACTTTATGGAAACCTACCAGCCCCTACGGAAGCCTAAAGACCCTTGCAGGCAGTTACGGAACGGTACAGGGCCCTAGGGAACTTTACCAGCCACTACGGAACTCTACGGGCCCCTACGGAACCCTGCAGAACCCTCCAGAGCCTTACAGAATCCCACGGATTCCTACAGACTCCTGCGGGCACTTACTCAACCCTAGAGGACCCTACGGAACACTGCCAGCTCCTATGGAAGGAACCCTACGGGCCCCTACAGAACACTACTGGCTCCTGCGGTACTCCACAGGCCTCTAGGGAACCTACGAAGCTCTACGGAACCCTATGGATCCTTACGGAACAGTACGGGCCCCTTCAGACCTCTGCGGGCCCTTATGGAAACCTACAGGACCCTACGGAACTGTACGAGACTCTACAGGCCCCTAGGGAACACCACAGGCCCCTACGGAACCCTACAAAACCCTCCGGAAACATATGGCACCCTACAAGCTCCTACCAACCCCTGCGGGCACTTACACAACCCTACAGGCCCCTACGGAAATCTACGGGACTCTACGGGCCCCTAGGGAACCCTTCAGATTTCGACGGAACACTACCAGCCCCTCTGGAACCCTACAGAATACTCCAGGACCCGACAGCACTCTACAAGACCCTTAGCAACACAACGGAACCTCACTAAAACCCTATGGGCTCCTACAGAACACTGCAGGTGCCTACGGAACCCTACAGACCCCTACGGAACCCTACAGACACCTGCGGGCACTTACGGAACCCTGCAGGCCCCTACGGAACCCTACAGGTCCATACAGAACCCCACAGGGCCCTACGGAACTTTACCAGCCACTACGGAACTCTACGGGCCCCTACGGAACCCTGCAGAACCCTCCAGAACCTTACAGAATCCCACAGACTCCTACAGACTTCTGCGGGCACTTACACAACCCTACAGGTCCCTACGGAAATCTACGGGACTCTATGGGCCCCTAGGGAACCCTATAGATTTCGATGGAACCCTATGAGGCCCTCTGGAACCCTACAGAATACTCCAGGACCTGACAGCACTCTACAAGACCCTTAGCAACACAACGGAACCTCACTAAAACCCTATGGGCTCCTACAGAACACTGCAGGTGCCTACGGAACCCTACAGACCCCTACGGAATACTACCAGCCACTACAGAAAAATATGGCCCCTACAGAACTCTACGGAACCTGGCAGAAACACTGTGGGCCCCTACAGGCCCTTGCGGGCACTTGCAGAACTCTGCAGGAACCCACGGAACTTTATGGAACCCTACCAGCCCCTACGGAAGCCTAAAGACCCTTGCAGGCAGTTACGGAACGGTACAGGGCCCTAGGGAACTTTACCAGCCACTACGGAACTCTACGGGCCCCTACGGAACCCTGCAGAACCCTCCAGAGCCTTACAGAATCCCACGGATTCCTACAGACTCCTGCGGGCACTTACTCAACCCTAGAGGACCCTACGGAACACTGCCAGCTCCTATGGAAGGAACCCTACGGGCCCCTACAGAACACTACTGGCTCCTGCGGTACTCCACAGGCCTCTAGGGAACCTACGAATCTCTACGGAACCCTATGGATCCTTACGGAGCAGTACGGGCCCCTTCAGACCTCTGCGGGCCCTTATGGAAACCTACAGGACCCTACGGAACTGTACGAGACTCTACAGGCCCCTAGGGAACACCACAGGCCCCTACGGAACCCTACACAACCCTCCGGAAACATATGGCACCCTACAAGCTCCTACCAACCCCTGCGGGCACTTACACAACCCTACAGGCCCCTACGGAAATCTACGGGACTCTACGGGCCCCTAGGGAACCCTTCAGATTTCGACGGAACCCTACCAGCCCCTCTGGAACCCTACAGAATACTCCAGGACCCGACAGCACTCTACAAGACCCTTAGCAACACAACGGAACCTCACTAAAACCCTATGGGCTCCTACAGAACACTGCAGGTGCCTACGGAACCCTACAGACCCCTACGGAACCCTACAGACACCTGCGGGCACTTACGGAACCCTGCAGGCCCCTACGGAACCCTACAGGTCCATACAGAACCCCACAGGGCCCTAGGGAACTTTACCAGCCACTACGGAACTCTACGGGTCCCTACGGAACCCTGCAGAACCCTCTGGAACCTTACAGAATCCCACAGACTCCTACAGACTTCTGCGGGCACTTACACAACCCTACAGGTCCCTACGGAAATCTACGGGACTCTATGGGCCCCTAGGGAACCCTATAGATTTCGATCAACCCTATGAGGCCCTCTGGAACCCTACAGAATACTCCAGGACCTGACAGCACTCTACAAGACCCTTAGCAACACAACGGAACCTCACTAAAACCCTATGGGCTCCTACAGAACACTGCAGGTGCCTACGGAACCCTACAGACCCCTACGGAATACTACCAGCCACTACAGAAAAATATGGCCCCTACAGAACTCTACGGAACCTGGCAGAAACACTGTGGGCCCCTACAGGCCCTTGCGGGCACTTGCAGAACTCTGCAGGAACCCACGGAACTTTATGGAACCCTACCAGCCCCTACGGAAGCCTAAAGACCCTTGCAGGCAGTTACGGAACGGTACAGGGCCCTAGGGAACTTTACCAGCCACTACGGAACTCTACGGGCCCCTACGGAACCCTGCAGAACCCTCCAGAGCCTTACAGAATCCCACGGATTCCTACAGACTCCTGCGGGCACTTACTCAACCCTAGAGGACCCTACGGAACACTGCCAGCTCCTATGGAAGGAACCCTACGGGCCCCTACAGAACACTACTGGCTCCTGCGGTACTCCACAGGCCTCTAGGGAACCTACGAAGCTCTACGGAACCCTATGGATCCTTACGGAGCAGTACGGGCCCCTTCAGACCTCTGCGGGCCCTTATGGAAACCTACAGGACCCTACGGAACTGTACGAGACTCTACAGGCCCCTAGGGAACACCACAGGCCCCTACGGAACCCTACACAACCCTCCGGAAACATATGGCACCCTACAAGCTCCTACCAACCCCTGCGGGCACTTACACAACCCTACAGGCCCCTATGGAAATCTATGGGACTCTACGGGCCCTTAGGGAACCCTTCAGATTTCGACGGAACCCTACCAGCCCCTCTGGAACCCTACAGAATACTCCAGGACCCGACAGCACTCTACAAGACCCTTAGCAACACAACGGAACCTCACTAAAACCCTATGGGCTCCTACAGAATACTGCAGGTGCCTACGGAACCCTACAGACCCGTACAGACACCTACGGGCACTTACAGAACACTGCAGGCCCCAACGGAACCCTACAGGTCCATACAGAACCCCACAGGGCCCTACGGAACTTTACCAGCCACTACGGAACTCTACGGGTCCCTACGGAACCCTGCAGAACCCTCCAGAACCTTACAGAATCCCACGGATTCCTACAGACTCCTGCGGGCACTTACTCAACCCTAGAGGACCCTACGGAACACTACTGGCTCCTGCGGTACTCCAGAGGCCTCTAGGGAACCTACGAAGCTCTACGGAACCCTATGGATCCTTACGGAACAGTACGGGCCCCTTCAGACCTCTGCGGGCCCTTATGGAAACCTACAGGACCCTACGGAACTGTACGAGACTCTACAGGCCCCTAGGGAACACCACAGGCCCCTACGGAACCCTACACAACCCTCTGGAAACTTATGGAACCCTACAAGCTCCTACCAAACCCTGCGAGCACTTACACAACCCTACAGGTCCCTACGGAAATCTACGGGACTCTATGGGCCCCTAGGGAACCCTTCAGATTTCGACGGAACCCTACCAGCCCCTCTGGAACCCTACAGAATACTCCAGGACCCGACAGCACTCTACAAGACCCTTAGCAACACAACGGAACCTCACTAAAACCCTATGGGCTCCTACAGAACACTGCAGGTGCCTACGGAACCCTACAGACCCCTACGGAACCCTACAGACACCTGCGGGCACTTACGGAACCCTGCAGGCCCCTACGGAACCCTACAGGTCCATACAGAACCCCACAGGGCCCTACGGAACTTTACCAGCCACTACGGAACTCTACGGGCCCCTACGGAACCCTGCAGAACCCTCCAGAACCTTACAGAATCCCACAGACTCCTACAGACTTCTGCGGGCACTTACACAACCCTACAGGTCCCTACGGAAATCTACGGGACTCTATGGGCCCCTAGGGAACCCTATAGATTTCGATGGAACCCTATGAGGCCCTCTGGAACCCTACAGAATACTCCAGGACCTGACAGCACTCTACAAGACCCTTAGCAACACAACGGAACCTCACTAAAACCCTATGGGCTCCTACAGAACACTGCAGGCGCCTACGGAACCCTACAGACCCGTACAGAATACTACCAGCCACTACAGAAAAATATGGCCCCTACGGAACTCTACGGAACCTGGCAGAAACACTGTGGGCCCCTACAGGCCCTTGCGGGCACTTGCAGAACTCTGCAGGAACCCACGGAACTTTATGGAACCCTACCAGCCCCTACGGAAGCCTAAAGACCCTTGCAGGCAGTTACGGAACGGTACAGGGCCCTAGGGAACTTTACCAGCCACTACGGAACTCTACGGGCCCCTACGGAACCCTGCAGAACCCTCCAGAGCCTTACAGAATCCCACGGATTCCTACAGACTCCTGCGGGCACTTACTCAACCCTAGAGGACCCTACGGAACACTGCCAGCTCCTATGGAAGGAACCCTACGGGCCCCTACAGAACACTACTGGCTCCTGCGGTACTCCACAGGCCTCTAGGGAACCTACGAAGCTCTACGGAACCCTATGGATCCTTACGGAACAGTACGGGCCCCTTCAGACCTCTGCGGGCCCTTATGGAAACCTACAGGACCCTACGGAACTGTACGAGACTCTACAGGCCCCTAGGGAACACCACAGGCCCCTACGGAACCCTACACAACCCTCCGGAAACATATGGCACCCTACAAGCTCCTACCAACCCCTGCGGGCACTTACATAACCCTACAGGCCCCTACGGAAATCTACGGGACTCTACGGGCCCCTAGGGAACCCTTCAGATTTCGACGGAACCCTACCAGCCCCTCTGGAACCCTACAGAATACTCCAGGACCCGACAGCACTCTACAAGACCCTTAGCAACACAACGGAACCTCACTAAAACCCTATGGGCTCCTACAGAACACTGCAGGTGCCTACGGAACCCTACAGACCCCTACGGAACCCTACAGACACCTGCGGGCACTTACGGAACCCTGCAGGCCCCTACGGAACCCTACAGGTCCATACAGAACCCCACAGGGCCCTACGGAACTTTACCAGCCACTACGGAACTCTACGGGCCCCTACGGAACCCTGCAGAACCCTCCAGAACCTTACAGAATCCCACAGACTCCTACAGACTTCTGCGGGCACTTACACAACCCTACAGGTCCCTACGGAAATCTACGGGACTCTATGGGCCCCTAGGGAACCCTATAGATTTCGATGGAACCCTATGAGGCCCTCTGGAACCCTACAGAATACTCCAGGACCTGACAGCACTCTACAAGACCCTTAGCAACACAACGGAACCTCACTAAAACCCTATGGGCTCCTACAGAACACTGTAGGTGCCTACGGAACCCTACAGACCCCTACAGAATACTACCAGCCACTACAGAAAAATATGGCCCCTACGGAACTCTACGGAACCTGGCAGAAACACTGTGGGCCCCTACAGGCCCTTGCGGGCACTTGCAGAACTCTGCAGGAACCCACGGAACTTTATGGAACCCTACCAGCCCCTACGGAAGCCTAAAGACCCTTGCAGGCAGTTACGGAACGGTACAGGGCCCTAGGGAACTTTACCAGCCACTACGGAACTCTACGGGCCCCTACGGAACCCTGCAGAACCCTCCAGAGCCTTACAGAATCCCACGGATTCCTACAGACTCCTGCGGGCACTTACTCAACCCTAGAGGACCCTACGGAACACTGCCAGCTCCTATGGAAGGAACCCTACGGGCCCCTACAGAACACTACTGGCTCCTGCGGTACTCCACAGGCCTCTAGGGAACCTACGAAGCTCTACGGAACCCTATGGATCCTTACGGCACAGTACGGGCCCCTTCAGACCTCTGCGGGCGCTTATGGAAACCTACAGGACCCTACGGAACTGTACGAGACTCTACAGGCCCCTAGGGAACACCACAGGCCCCTACAGAACCCTACACAACCCTCCGGAAACATATGGCACCCTACAAGCTCCTACCAACCCCTGCGGGCACTTACACAACCCTACAGGCCCCTATGGAAATCTATGGGACTCTACGGGCCCCTAGGGAACCCTTCAGATTTCGACGGAACCCTACCAGCCCCTCTGGAACCCTACAGAATACTCCAGGACCCGACAGCACTCTACAAGACCCTTAGCAACACAACGGAACCTCACTAAAACCCTATGGGCTCCTACAGAATACTGCAGGTGCCTACGGAACCCTACAGACCCGTACAGACACCTACGGGCACTTACAGAACACTGCAGGCCCCTACGGAACCCTACAGGTCCATACAGAACCCCACAGGGCCCTACAGAACTTTACCAGCCACTACGGAACTCTACGGGTCCCTACGGAACCCTGCAGAACCCTCCAGAACCTTACAGAATCCCACGGATTCCTACAGACTCCTGCGGGCACTTACTCAACCCTAGAGGACCCTACGGAACACTGCTGGCTCCTGCGGTACTCCAGAGGCCTCTAGGGAACCTACGAAGCTCTACGGAACCCAATGGATCCTTACGGAACAGTACGGGCCCCTTCAGACCTCTGCGGGCCCTTATGGAAACCTACAGGACCCTACGGAACTGTACGAGACTCTACAGGCCCCTAGGGAACACCACAGGCCCCTACGGAACCCTACACAACCCTCCGGAAACATATGGCACCCTACAAGCTCCTACCAACCCCTGCGGGCACTTACACAACCCTACAGGCCCCTATGGAAATCTATGGGACTCTACGGGCCCCTAGGGAACCCTTCAGATTTCGACGGAACACTACCAGCCCCTCTGGAACCCTACAGAATACTCCAGGACCCGACAGCACTCTACAAGACCCTTAGCAACACAACGGAACCTCACTAAAACCCTATGGGCTCCTACAGAACACTGCAGGTGCCTACGGAACCCTACAGACCCTACGGAACCCTACAGACACCTGAGGGCACTTACGGAACCCTGCAGGCCCCTACGGAACCCTACAGGTCCATACAGAACCCCACAGGGCCCTACGGAACTTTACCAGCCACTACGGAACTCTACGGGCCCCTACGGAACCCTGCAGAACCCTCCAGAACCTTACAGAATCCCACAGACTCCTACAGACTTCTGCAGGCACTTACACAACCCTACAGGTCCCTACGGCAATCTACGGGACTCTATGGGCCCCTAGGGAACCCTATAGATTTCGATGGAACCCTATGAGGCCCTCTGGAACCCTACAGAATACTCCAGGACCTGACAGCACTCTACAAGACCCTTAGCAACACAACGGAACCTCACTAAAACCCTATGGGCTCCTACAGAACACTGCAGGCGCCTACGGAACCCTACAGACCCGTACAGAATACTACCAGCCACTACAGAAAAATATGGCCCCTACGGAACTCTACGGAACCTGGCAGAAACACTGTGGGCCCCTACAGGCCCTTGCGGGCACTTGCAGAACTCTGCAGGAACCCACGGAACTTTATGGAACCCTACCAGCCCCTACGGAAGCCTAAAGACCCTTGCAGGCAGTTACGGAACGGTACAGGGCCCTAGGGAACTTTACCAGCCACTACGGAACTCTACGGGCCCCTACGGAACCCTGCAGAACCCTCCAGAGCCTTACAGAATCCCACGGATTCCTACAGACTCCTGCGGGCACTTACTCAACCCTAGAGGACCCTACGGAACACTGCCAGCTCCTATGGAAGGAACCCTACGGGCCCCTACAGAACACTACTGGCTCCTGCGGTACTCCACAGGCCTCTAGGGAACCTACGAAGCTCTACGGAACCCTATGGATCCTTACGGCACAGTACGGGCCCCTTCAGACCTCTGCGGGCCCTTATGGAAACCTACAGGACCCTACGGAACTGTACGAGACTCTACAGGCCCCTAGGGAACACCACAGGCCCCTACAGAACCCTACACAACCCTCCGGAAACATATGGCACCCTACAAGCTCCTACCAACCCCTGCGGGCACTTACACAACCCTACAGGCCCCTACGGAAATCTATGGGACTCTACGGGCCCCTAGGGAACCCTTCAGATTTCGACGGAACCCTACCAGCCCCTCTGGAACCCTACAGAATACTCCAGGACCCGACAGCACTCTACAAGACCCTTAGCAACACAACGGAACCTCACTAAAACCCTATGGGCTCCTACAGAACACTGCAGGTGCCTACGGAACCCTACAGACCCCTACGGAACCCTACAGACACCTGCGGGCACTTACAGAACCCTGCAGGCCCCAACGGAACCCTACAGGTCCATACAGAACCCCACAGGGCCCTACGGAACTTTACCAGCCACTACGGAACTCTACGGGCCCCTACGGAACCCTGCAGAACCCTCCAGAACCTTACAGAATCCCACAGACTCCTACAGACTTCTGCGGGCACTTACACAACCCTACAGGTCCCTACGGCAATCTACGGGACTCTATGGGCCCCTAGGGAACCCTATAGATTTCGATGGAACCCTATGAGGCCCTCTGGAACCCTACAGAATACTCCAGGACCTGACAGCACTCTACAAGACCCTTAGCAACACAACGGAACCTCACTAAAACCCTATGGGCTCCTACAGAACACTGCAGGCGCCTACGGAACCCTACAGACCCCTACAGAATACTACCAGCCACTACAGAAAAATATGGCCCCTACGGAACTCTACGGAACCTGGCAGAAACACTGTGGGCCCCTACAGGCCCTTGCGGGCACTTGCAGAACTCTGCAGGAACCCACGGAACTTTATGGAAACCTACCAGCCCCTACGGAAGCCTAAAGACCCTTGCAGGCAGTTACGGAACGGTACAGGGCCCTAGGGAACTTTACCAGCCACTACGGAACTCTACGGGCCCCTACGGAACCCTGCAGAACCCTCCAGAGCCTTACAGAATCCCACGGATTCCTACAGACTCCTGCGGGCACTTACTCAACCCTAGAGGACCCTACGGAACACTGCCAGCTCCTATGGAAGGAACCCTACGGGCCCCTACAGAACACTACTGGCTCCTGCGGTACTCCACAGGCCTCTAGGGAACCTACGAAGCTCTACGGAACCCTATGGATCCTTACGGAACAGTACGGGCCCCTTCAGACCTCTGCGGGCGCTTATGGAAACCTACAGGACCCTACGGAACTGTACGAGACTCTACAGGCCCCTAGGGAACACCACAGGCCCCTACAGAACCCTACACAACCCTCCGGAAACATATGGCACCCTACAAGCTCCTACCAACCCCTGCGGGCACTTACATAACCCTACAGGTCCCTACGGAAATCTACGGGACTCTATGGGCCCCTAGGGAACCCTTCAGATTTCGACGGAACCCTACCAGCCCCTCTGGAACCCTACAGAATACTCCAGGACCCGACAGCACTCTACAAGACCCTTAGCAACACAACGGAACCTCACTAAAACCCTATGGGCTCCTACAGAATACTGCAGGTGCCTACGGAACCCTACAGACCCGTACAGACACCTACGGGCACTTACAGAACCCTGCAGGCCCCAACGGAACCCTACAGGTCCATACAGAACCCCACAGGGCCCTACGGAACTTTACCAGCCACTACGGAACTCTACGGGCCCCTACGGAACCCTGCAGAACCCTCCAGAACCTTACAGAATCCCACAGACTCCTACAGACTTCTGCGGGCACTTACACAACCCTACAGGTCCCTACGGCAATCTACGGGACTCTATGGGCCCCTAGGGAACCCTATAGATTTCGATGGAACCCTATGAGGCCCTCTGGAACCCTACAGAATACTCCAGGACCTGACAGCACTCTACAAGACCCTTAGCAACACAACGGAACCTCACTAAAACCCTATGGGCTCCTACAGAACACTGCAGGCGCCTACGGAACCCTACAGACCCCTACAGAATACTACCAGCCACTACAGAAAAATATGGCCCCTACGGAACTCTACGGAACCTGGCAGAAACACTGTGGGCCCCTACAGGCCCTTGCGGGCACTTGCAGAACTCTGCAGGAACCCACGGAACTTTATGGAAACCTACCAGCCCCTACGGAAGCCTAAAGACCCTTGCAGGCAGTTACGGAACGGTACAGGGCCCTAGGGAACTTTACCAGCCACTACGGAACTCTACGGGCCCCTACGGAACCCTGCAGAACCCTCCAGAGCCTTACAGAATCCCACGGATTCCTACAGACTCCTGCGGGCACTTACTCAACCCTAGAGGACCCTACGGAACACTACTGGCTCCTGCGGTACTCCAGAGGCCTCTAGGGAACCTACGAAGCTCTACGGAACCCTATGGATCCTTACGGCACAGTACGGGCCCCTTCAGACCTCTGCGGGCGCTTATGGAAACCTACAGGACCCTACGGAACTGTACGAGACTCTACAGGCCCCTAGGGAACACCACAGGCCCCTACGGAACCCTACACAACCCTCCGGAAACATATGGCACCCTACAAGCTCCTACCAACCCCTGCGGGCACTTACACAACCCTACAGGCCCCTACGGAAATCTATGGGACTCTACGGGCCCCTAGGGAACCCTTCAGATTTCGACGGAACCCTACCAGCCCCTCTGGAACCCTACAGAATATTCCAGGACCCGACAGCACTCTACAAGACCCTTAGCAACACAACGGAACCTCACTAAAACCCTATGGGCTCCTACAGAACACTGCAGGTGCCTACGGAACCCTACAGACCCGTACAGACACCTACGGGCACTTACAGAACCCTGCAGGCCCCTACGGAACCCTACAGGTCCATACAGAACCCCACAGGGCCCTACGGAACTTTACCAGCCACTACGGAACTCTACGGGCCCCTACGGAACCCTGCAGAACCCTCCAGAACCTTACAGAATCCCACGGATTCCTACAGACTCCTGCGGGCACTTACTCAACCCTAGAGGACCCTACGGAACACTACTGGCTCCTGCGGTACTCCAGAGGCCTCTAGGGAACCTACGAAGCTCTACGGAACCCTATGGATCCTTACGGAACAGTACGGGCCCCTTCAGACCTCTGCGGGCCCTTATGGAAACCTACAGGACCCTATGGAACTGTACGAGACTCTACAGGCCCCTAGGGAACACCACAGGCCCCTACAGAACCCTACACAACCCTCCGGAAACATATGGCACCCTACAAGCTCCTACCAACCCCTGCGGGCACTTACACAACCCTACAGGCCCCTACGGAAATCTACGGGACTCTACGGGCCCCTAGGGAACCCTTCAGATTTCGACGGAACCCTACCAGCCCCTCTGGAACCCTACAGAATACTCCAGGACCCGACAGCACTCTACAAGACCCTTAGCAACACAACGGAACCTCACTAAAACCCTATGGGCTCCTACAGAACACTGCAGGTGCCTACGGAACCCTACAGACCCCTACGGAACCCTACAGACACCTGCGGGCACTTACGGAACCCTGCAGGCCCCTACGGAACCCTACAGGTCCATACAGAACCCCACAGGGCCCTACGGAACTTTACCAGCCACTACGGAACTCTACGGGCCCCTACGGAACCCTGCAGAACCCTCCAGAACCTTACAGAATCCCACAGACTCCTACAGACTTCTGCGGGCACTTACACAACCCTACAGGTCCCTACGGAAATCTACGGGACTCTATGGGCCCCTAGGGAACCCTTCAGATTTCGATGGAACCCTATGAGGCCCTCTGGAACCCTACAGAATACTCCAGGACCTGACAGCACTCTACAAGACCCTTAGCAACACAACGGAACCTCACTAAAACCCTATGGGCTCCTACAGAACACTGCAGGCGCCTACGGAACCCTACAGACCCCTACAGAATACTACCAGCCACTACAGAAAAATATGGCCCCTACGGAACTCTACGGAACCTGGCAGAAACACTGTGGGCCCCTACAGGCCCTTGCGGGCACTTGCAGAACTCTGCAGGAACCCACGGAACTTTATGGAACCCTACCAGCCCCTACGGAAGCCTAAAGACCCTTGCAGGCAGTTACGGAACGGTACAGAGCCCTAGGGAACTTTACCAGCCACTATGGAACTCTACGGGCCCCTACGGAACCCTGCAGAACCCTCCAGAGCCTTACAGAATCCCACGGATTCCTACAGACTCCTGCGGGCACTTACTCAACCCTAGAGGACCCTACGGAACACTGCCAGCTCCTATGGAAGGAACCCTACGGGCCCCTACAGAACACTACTGGCTCCTGCGGTACTCCAGAGGCCTCTAGGGAACCTACGAAGCTCTACGGAACCCTATGGATCCTTACGGAACAGTACGGGCCCCTTCAGACCTCTGCGGGCCCTTATGGAAACCTACAGGACCCTACGGAACTGTACGAGACTCTACAGGCCCCTAGGGAACACCACAGGCCCCTACGGAACCCTACACAACCCTCCGGAAACATATGGCACCCTACAAGCTCCTACCAACCCCTGCGGGCACTTACACAACCCTACAGGCCCCTACGGAAATCTATGGGACTCTACGGGCCCCTAGGGAACCCTTCAGATTTCGACGGAACCCTACCAGCCCCTCTGGAACCCTACAGAATACTCCAGGACCCGACAGCACTCTACAAGACCCTTAGCAACACAACGGAACCTCACTAAAACCCTATGGGCTCCTACAGAATACTGCAGGTGCCTACGGAACCCTACAGACCCGTACAGACACCTACGGGCACTTACAGAACACTGCAGGCCCCTACGGAACCCTACAGGTCCATACAGAACCCCACAGGGCCCTACGGAACTTTACCAGCCACTACGGAACTCTACGGGCCCCTACGGAACCCTGCAGAACCCTCCAGAACCTTACAGAATCCCACGGATTCCTACAGACTCCTGCGGGCACTTACTCAACCCTAGAGGACCCTACGGAACACTACTGTCTCCTGCGGTACTCCAGAGGCCTCTAGGGAACCTACGAAGCTCTACGGAACCCTATGGATCCTTACGGAACAGTACGGGCCCCTTCAGACCTCTGCGGGCCCTTATGGAAACCTACAGGACCCTACGGAAATGTACGAGACTCTACAGGCCCCTAGGGAACACCACAGGCCCCTACGGAACCCTACACAACCCTCCGGAAACATATGGCACCCTACAAGCTCCTACCAACCCCTGCGGGCACTTACACAACCCTACAGGCCCCTACGGAAATCTATGGGACTCTACGGGCCCCTAGGGAACCCTTCAGATTTCGACGGAACCCTACCAGCCCCTCTGGAACCCTACAGAATACTCCAGGACCCGACAGCACTCTACAAGACCCTTAGCAACACAACGGAACCTCACTAAAACCCTATGGGCTCCTACAGAACACTGCAGGTGCCTACGGAACCCTACAGACCCCTACGGAACCCTACAGACACCTGCGGGCACTTACAGAACCCTGCAGGCCCCTACGGAACCCTACAGGTCCATACAGAACCCCACAGGGCCCTACGGAACTTTACCAGCCACTACGGAACTCTACGGGCCCCTACGGAACCCTGCAGAACCCTCCAGAACCTTACAGAATCCCACAGACTCCTACAGACTTCTGCGGGCACTTACACAACCCTACAGGTCCCTACGGCAATCTACGGGACTCTATGGGCCCCTAGGGAACCCTATAGATTTCGATGGAACCCTATGAGGCCCTCTGGAACCCTACAGAATACTCCAGGACCTGACAGCACTCTACAAGACCCTTAGCAACACAACGGAACCTCACTAAAACCCTATGGGCTCCTACAGAACACTGCAGGCGCCTACGGAACCCTACAGACCCCTACAGAATACTACCAGCCACTACAGAAAAATATGGCCCCTACGGAACTCTACGGAACCTGGCAGAAACACTGTGGGCCCCTACAGGCCCTTGCGGGCACTTGCAGAACTCTGCAGGAACCCACGGAACTTTATGGAACCCTACCAGCCCCTACGGAAGCCTAAAGACCCTTGCAGGCAGTTACGGAACGGTACAGGGCCCTAGGGAACTTTACCAGCCACTACGGAACTCTACGGGTCCCTACGGAACCCTGCAGAACCCTCCAGAGCCTTACAGAATCCCACGGATTCCTACAGACTCCTGCGGGCACTTACTCAACCCTAGAGGACCCTACGGAACACTGCCAGCTCCTATGGAAGGAACCCTACGGGCCCCTACAGAACACTACTGGCTCCTGCGGTACTCCAGAGGCCTCTAGGGAACCTACGAAGCTCTACGGAACCCTATGGATCCTTACGGCACAGTACGGGCCCCTTCAGACCTCTGCGGGCCCTTATGGAAACCTACAGGACCCTACGGAACTGTACGAGACTCTACAGGCCCCTAGGGAACACCACAGGCCCCTACGGAACCCTACACAACCCTCCGGAAACATATGGCACCCTACAAGCTCCTACCAACCCCTGCGGGCACTTACACAACCCTACAGGCCCCTACGGAAATCTATGGGACTCTACGGGCCCCTAGGGAACCCTTCAGATTTCGACGGAACCCTACCAGCCCCTCTGGAACCCTACAGAATACTCCAGGACCCAACAGCACTCTACAAGACCCTTAGCAACACAACGGAACCTCACTAAAACCCTATGGGCTCCTACAGAATACTGCAGGTGCCTACGGAACCCTACAGACCCGTACAGACACCTACGGGCACTTACAGAACCCTGCAGGCCCCTACGGAACCCTACAGGTCCATACAGAACCCCACAGGGCCCTACGGAACTTTACCAGCCACTACGGAACTCTACGGGCCCCTACGGAACCCTGCAGAACCCTCCAGAACCTTACAGAATCCCACGGATTCCTACAGACTCCTGCGGGCACTTACTCAACCCCAGAGGACCCTACGGAACACTACTGGCTCCTGCGGTACTCCACAGGCCTCTAGGGAACCTACGAATCTCTACGGAACCCTATGGATCCTTACGGAACAGTACGGGCCCCTTCAGACCTCTGCGGGCCCTTATGGAAACCTACAGGACCCTACGGAACTGTACGAGACTCTACAGGCCCCTAGGGAACACCACAGGCCCCTACGGAACCCTACACAACCCTCCGGAAACATATGGCACCCTACAAGCTCCTACCAACCCCTGCGGGCACTTACATAACCCTACAGGCCCCTACGGAAATCTACGGGACTCTACGGGCCCCTAGGGAACCCTTCAGATTTCGACGGAACCCTACCAGCCCCTCTGGAACCCTACAGAATACTCCAGGACCCGACAGCACTCTACAAGACCCTTAGCAACACAACGGAACCTCACTAAAACCCTATGGGCTCCTACAGAACACTGCAGGTGCCTACGGAACCCTACAGACCCCTACGGAACCCTACAGACACCTGCGGGCACTTACGGAACCCTGCAGGCCCCTACGGAACCCTACAGGTCCATACAGAACCCCACAGGGCCCTACGGAACTTTACCAGCCACTACGGAACTCTACGGGCCCCTACGGAACCCTGCAGAACCCTCCAGAACCTTACAGAATCCCACAGACTCCTACAGACTTCTGCGGGCACTTACACAACCCTACAGGTCCCTACGGCAATCTACGGGACTCTATGGGCCCCTAGGGAACCCTATAGATTTCGATGGAACCCTATGAGGCCCTCTGGAACCCTACAGAATACTCCAGGACCTGACAGCACTCTACAAGACCCTTAGCAACACAACGGAACCTCACTAAAACCCTATGGGCTCCTACAGAACACTGCAGGCGCCTACGGAACCCTACAGACCCCTACAGAATACTACCAGCCACTACAGAAAAATATGGCCCCTACGGAACTCTACGGAACCTGGCAGAAACACTGTGGGCCCCTACAGGCCCTTGCGGGCACTTGCAGAACTCTGCAGGAACCCACGGAACTTTATGGAACCCTACCAGCCCCTACGGAAGCCTAAAGACCCTTGCAGGCAGTTACGGAACGGTACAGGGCCCTAGGGAACTTTACCAGCCACTACGGAACTCTACGGGCCCCTACGGAACCCTGCAGAACCCTCCAGAGCCTTACAGAATCCCACGGATTCCTACAGACTCCTGCGGGCACTTACTCAACCCTAGAGGACCCTACGGAACACTGCCAGCTCCTATGGAAGGAACCCTACGGGCCCCTACAGAACACTACTGGCTCCTGCGGTACTCCAGAGGCCTCTAGGGAACCTACGAAGCTCTACGGAACCCTATGGATCCTTACGGAACAGTACGGGCCCCTTCAGACCTCTGCGGGCCCTTATGGAAACCTACAGGACCCTACGGAACTGTACGAGACTCTACAGGCCCCTAGGGAACACCACAGGCCCCTACGGAACCCTACACAACCCTCCGGAAACATATGGCACCCTACAAGCTCCTACCAACCCCTGCGGGCACTTACAGAACCCTACAGGCCCCTACGGAAATCTATGGGACTCTACGGGCCCCTAGGGAACCCTTCAGATTTCGACGGAACCCTACCAGCCCCTCTGGAACCCTACAGAATACTCCAGGACCTGACAGCACTCTACAAGACCCTTAGCAACACAACGGAACCTCACTAAAACCCTATGGGCTCCTACAGAATACTGCAGGTGCCTACGGAACCCTACAGACCCGTACAGACACCTACGGGCACTTACAGAACACTGCAGGCCCCTACGGAACCCTACAGGTCCATACAGAACCCCACAGGGCCCTACGGAACTTTACCAGCCACTACGGAACTCTACGGGCCCCTACGGAACTCTGCAGAACCCTCCGGAACCTTACAGAATCCCACGGATTCCTACAGACTCCTGCGGGCACTTACTCAACCCTAGAGGACCCTACGGAACACTACTGGCTCCTGCGGTACTCCAGAGGCCTCTAGGGAACCTACGAAGCTCTACGGAACCCTATGGATCTTTACGGAACAGTACGGGCCCCTTCAGACCTCTGCGGGCCCTTATGGAAACCTACAGGACCCTACGGAACTGTACGAGACTCTACAGGCCCCTAGGGAACACCACAGGCCCCTACGGAACCCTACACAACCCTCCGGAAACATATGGCACCCTACAAGCTCCTACCAACCCCTGCGGGCACTTACATAACCCTACAGGCCCCTACGGAAATCTACGGGACTCTACGGGCCCCTAGGGAACCCTTCAGATTTCGACGGAACCCTACCAGCCCCTCTGGAACCCTACAGAATACTCCAGGACCCGACAGCACTCTACAAGACCCTTAGCAACACAACGGAACCTCACTAAAACCCTATGGGCTCCTACAGAACACTGCAGGTGCCTACGGAACCCTACAGACCCCTACGGAACCCTACAGACACCTGCGGGCACTTACGGAACCCTGCAGGCCCCTACGGAACCCTACAGGTCCATACAGAACCCCACAGGGCCCTACGGAACTTTACCAGCCACTACGGAACTCTACGGGCCCCTACGGAACCCTGCAGAACCCTCCAGAACCTTACAGAATCCCACAGACTCCTACAGACTTCTGCGGGCACTTACACAACCCTACAGGTCCCTACGGAAATCTACGGGACTCTATGGGCCCCTAGGGAACCCTATAGATTTCGATGGAACCCTATGAGGCCCTCTGGAACCCTACAGAATACTCCAGGACCTGACAGCACTCTACAAGACCCTTAGCAACACAACGGAACCTCACTAAAACCCTATGGGCTCCTACAGAACACTGCAGGCGCCTACGGAACCCTACAGACCCCTACAGAATACTACCAGCCACTACAGAAAAATATGGCCCCTACGGAACTCTACGGAACCTGGCAGAAACACTGTGGGCCCCTACAGGCCCTTGCGGGCACTTGCAGAACTCTGCAGGAACCCACGGAACTTTATGGAACCCTACCAGCCCCTACGGAAGCCTAAAGACCCTTGCAGGCAGTTACGGAACGGTACAGGGCCCTAGGGAACTTTACCAGCCACTACGGAACTCTACGGGCCCCTACGGAACCCTGCAGAACCCTCCAGAGCCTTACAGAATCCCACGGATTCCTACAGACTCCTGCGGGCACTTACTCAACCCTAGAGGACCCTACGGAACACTGCCAGCTCCTATGGAAGGAACCCTACGGGCCCCTACAGAACACTACTGGCTCCTGCGGTACTCCAGAGGCCTCTAGGGAACCTACGAAGCTCTACGGAACCCTATGGATCCTTACGGCACAGTACGGGCCCCTTCAGACCTCTGCGGGCGCTTATGGAAACCTACAGGACCCTACGGAACTGTACGAGACTCTACAGGCCCCTAGGGAACACCACAGGCCCCTACGGAACCCTACACAACCCTCCGGAAACATATGGCACCCTACAAGCTCCTACCAACCCCTGCGGGCACTTACAGAACCCTACAGGCCCCTACGGAAATCTATGGGACTCTACGGGCCCCTAGGGAACCCTTCAGATTTCGACGGAACCCTACCAGCCCCTCTGGAACCCTACAGAATACTCCAGGACCTGACAGCACTCTACAAGACCCTTAGCAACACAACGGAACCTCACTAAAACCCTATGGGCTCCTACAGAATACTGCAGGTGCCTACGGAACCCTACAGACCCGTACAGACACCTACGGGCACTTACAGAACACTGCAGGCCCCTACGGAACCCTACAGGTCCATACAGAACCCCACAGGGCCCTACGGAACTTTACCAGCCACTACGGAACTCTACGGGCCCCTACGGAACCCTGCAGAACCCTCCAGAACCTTACAGAATCCCACGGATTCCTACAGACTCCTGCGGGCACTTACTCAACCCTAGAGGACCCTACGGAACACTACTGGCTCCTGCGGTACTCCAGAGGCCTCTAGGGAACCTACGAAGCTCTACGGAACCCTATGGATCTTTACGGAACAGTACGGGCCCCTTCAGACCTCTGCGGGCCCTTATGGAAACCTACAGGACCCTATGGAACTGTACGAGACTCTACAGGCCCCTAGGGAACACCACAGGCCCCTACGGAACCCTACACAACCCTCCGGAAACATATGGCACCCTACAAGCTCCTACCAACCCCTGCGGGCACTTACACAACCCTACAGTCCCCTACGGAAATCTACGGGACTCTACGGGCCCCTAGGGAACCCTTCAGATTTCGACGGAACCCTACCAGCCCCTCTGGAACCCTACAGAATACTCCAGGACCCGACAGCACTCTACAAGACCCTTAGCAACACAACGGAACCTCACTAAAACCCTATGGGCTCCTACAGAACACTGCAGGTGCCTACGGAACCCTACAGACCCCTACGGAACCCTACAGACACCTGCGGGCACTTACGGAACCCTGCAGGCCCCTACGGAACCCTACAGGTCCATACAGAACCCCACAGGGCCCTACGGAACTTTACCAGCCACTACGGAACTCTACGGGCCCCTACGGAACCCTGCAGAACCCTCCAGAACCTTACAGAATCCCACAGACTCCTACAGACTTCTGCGGGCACTTACACAACCCTACAGGTCCCTACGGAAATCTACGGGACTCTATGGGCCCCTAGGGAACCCTATAGATTTCGATGAAACCCTACCAGCCCCTCTGGAACCCTACAGAATACTCCAGGACCCAACAGCACTCTACAAGACCCTTAGCAACACAACGGAACCTCACTAAAACCCTATGGGCTCCTACAGAATACTGCAGGTGCCTACGGAACCCTACAGACCCGTACAGACACCTACGGGCACTTACAGAACACTGCAGGCCCCTACGGAACCCTACAGGTCCATACAGAACCCCAGAGGGCCCTACGGAACTTTACCAGCCACTACGGAACTCTACGGGCCCCTACGGAACCCTGCAGAACCCTCCGGAACCTTAAAGAATCCCACGGATTCCTACAGACTCCTGCGGGCACTTACTCAACCCTAGAGGACCCTACGGAACACTACTGGCTCCTGCGGTACTCCAGAGGCCTCTAGGGAACCTACGAAGCTCTACGGAACCCTATGGATCCTTACGGAACAGTACGGGCCCCTTCAGACCTCTGCGGGCGCTTATGGAAACCTACAGGACCCTACGGAACTGTACGAGACTCTACAGGCCCCTAGGGAACACCACAGGCCCCTACGGAACCCTACACAACCCTCCGGAAACATATGGCACCCTACAAGCTCCTACCAACCCCTGCGGGCACTTACATAACCCTACAGGCCCCTACGGAAATCTACGGGACTCTACGGGCCCCTAGGGAACCCTTCAGATTTCGACGGAACCCTACCAGCCCCTCTGGAATACTCCAGGACCCGACAGC
Source organism: Numenius arquata (assembly GCF_964106895.1). Taxonomy (NCBI): domain Eukaryota; kingdom Metazoa; phylum Chordata; class Aves; order Charadriiformes; family Scolopacidae; genus Numenius; species Numenius arquata. Next base: position 135,787 of record NW_027415539.1, read on the forward strand.
ACTCTACAAGACCCTTAGCAACACAACGGAACCTCACTAAAACCCTATGGGCTCCTACAGAACACTGCAGGTGCCTACGGAACCCTACAGACCCCTTCGGAACCCTACAGACACCTGCGGGCACTTACGGAACCCTGCAGGCCCCTACGGAACCCTACAGGTCCATACAGAACCCCACAGGGCCCTACGGAACTTTACCAGCCACTACGGAACTCTACGGGTCCCTACGGAACCCTGCAGAACCCTCCGGAACCTTACAGAATCCCACAGACTCCTACAGACTTCTGCGGGCACTTACACAACCCTACAGGTCCCTACGGAAATCTACGGGACTCTATGGGCCCCTAGGGAACCCTATAGATTTCGATGGAACCCTATGAGGCCCTCTGGAACCCTACAGAATACTCCAGGACCCGACAGCACTCTACAAGACCCTTAGCAACACAACGGAACCTCACTAAAACCCTATGGGCTCCTACAGAATACTGCAGGTGCCTACGGAACCCTACAGACCCGTACAGACACCTACGGGCACTTACAGAACACTGCAGGCCCCTACGGAACCCTACAGGTCCATACAGAACCCCACAGGGCCCTACGGAACTTTACCAGCCACTACGGAACTCTACAGGCCCCTACGGAACCCTGCAGAACCCTCCAGAACCTTACAGAATCCCACGGATTCCTACAGACTCCTGCGGGCACTTACTCAACCCTAGAGGACCCTACGGAACACTACTGGCTCCTGCGGTACTCCAGAGGCCTCTAGGGAACCTACGAAGCTCTACGGAACCCTATGGATCCTTACGGAACAGTACGGGCCCCTTCAGACCTCTGCGGGCGCTTATGGAAACCTACAGGACCCTACGGAACTGTACGAGACTCTACAGGCCCCTAGGGAACACCACAGGCCCCTACGGAACCCTACACAACCCTCCGGAAACATATGGCACCCTACAAGCTCCTACCAACCCCTGCGGGCACTTACACAACCCTACAGGCCCCTACGGAAATCTATGGGACTCTACGGGCCCCTAGGGAACCCTATAGATTTCGATGGAAGCCTATGAGGCCCTCTGGAACCCTACAGAATACTCCAGGACCTGACAGCACTCTACAAGACCCTTAGCAACACAACGGAACCTCACTAAAACCCTATGGGCTCCTACAGAACACTGCAGGCGCCTACGGAACCCTACAGACCCCTACAGAATACTACCAGCCACTACAGAAAAATATGGCCCCTACGGAACTCTACGGAACCTGGCAGAAACACTGTGGGCCCCTACAGGCCCTTGCGGGCACTTGCAGAACTCTGCAGGAACCCACGGAACTTTATGGAACCCTACCAGCCCCTACGGAAGCCTAAAGACCCTAGCAGGTAGTTGCGGAACGGTACAGGGCCCTAGGGAACTTTACCAGCCACTACGGAACTCTACGGGTCCCTACGGAACCCTGCAGAACCCTCTGGAACCTTACAGAATCCCACAGACTCCTACAGACTTCTGCGGGCACTTAAACAACCTTACAGGCCCCTACGGAACACTGCCAGCCCCTATGGAAGGAACCCTACGGGCCCCTACAGAACACTACTGGCTCCTGCGGTACTCCACAGGCCTCTAGGGAACCTACGAAGCTCTACGGAGCCCTATGGATTTTTATGGAACAGTACGGGCCCCTTCAGACCTCTGCGGGCACTTATGGAAACCTACAGGACCCTACCGAAACTGTACGAGACTCTACAGGCCCCTAGGGAACACCACAGGCCCCTACGGAACCCTACACAACCCTCCGGAAACATATGGCACCCTACAAGCTCCTACCAACCCCTGCGGGCACTTACACAACCCTACAGGCCCCTACGGAAATCTATGGGACTCTACGGGCCCCTAGGGAACCCTATAGATTTCGATGGAACCCTATGAGGCCCTCTGGAACCCTACAGAATACTCCAGGACCTGACAGCACTCTACAAGACCCTTAGCAACACAACGGAACCTCACTAAAACCCTATGGGCTCCTACAGAACACTGCAGGCGCCTACGGAACCCTACAGACCCCTACAGAATACTACCAGCCACTACAGAAAAATATGGCCCCTACGGAACTCTACGGAACCTGGCAGAAACACTGTGGGCCCCTACAGGCCCTTGCGGGCACTTGCAGAACTCTGCAGGAACCCACGGAACTTTATGGAACCCTACCAGCCCCTACGGAAGCCTAAAGACCCTAGCAGGTAGTTGCGGAACGGTACAGGGCCCTAGGGAACTTTACCAGCCACTACGGAACTCTACGGGTCCCTACGGAACCCTGCAGAACCCTCTGGAACCTTACAGAATCCCACAGACTCCTACAGACTTCTGCGGGCACTTAAACAACCTTACAGGCCCCTACGGAACACTGCCAGCCCCTATGGAAGGAACCCTACGGGCCCCTACAGAACACTACTGGCTCCTGCGGTACTCCACAGGCCTCTAGGGAACCTACGAAGCTCTACGGAGCCCTATGGATTTTTATGGAACAGTACGGGCCCCTTCAGACCTCTGCGGGCACTTATGGAAACCTACAGGACCCTACCGAAACTGTACGAGACTCTACAGGCCCCTAGGGAACACCACAGGCCCCTACGGAACCCTACACAACCCTCCGGAAACATATGGCACCCTACAAGCTCCTACCAACCCCTGCGGGCACTTACACAACCCTACAGGCCCCTACGGAAATCTACGGGACTCTACGGGCCCCTAGGGAACCCTTCAGATTTCGACGGAACACTACCAGCCCCTCTGGAACCCTACAGAATACTCCAGGACCCGACAGCACTCTACAAGACCCTTAGCAACACAACGGAACCTCACTAAAACCCTATGGGCTCCTACAGAATACTGCAGGTGCCTACGGAACCCTACAGACCCGTACAGACACCTACGGGCACTTACAGAACACTGCAGGCCCCTACGGAACCCTACAGACACCTGCGGGCACTTACGGAACCCTGCATGCCCCTACGGAACCCTACAGGTCCATACAGAACCCCACAGGGCCCTAGGGAACTTTACCAGCCACTACGGAACTCTACGGGTCCCTACGGAACCCTGCAGAACCCTCTGGAACCTTACAGAATCCCACAGACTCCTACAGACTTCTGCGGGCACTTACTCAACCCTAGAGGACCCTACGGAACACTGCCAGCCCCTATGGAAGGAACCCTACGGGCCCCTACAGAACACTACTGGCTCCTGCGGTACTCCACAGGCCTCTAGGGAACCTACGAAGCTCTACGGAGCCCTATGGATCCTTATGGAACAGTACGGGCCCCTTCAGACCTCTGCGGGCGCTTATGGAAACCTACAGGACCCTATGGAACTGTATGAGACTCTACAGGCCCCTAGGGAACACCACAGGCCCCTATGGAACCGTACGAGACTCTACAGGCCCCTAGGGAACACCACAGGCCCCTACGGAACCCTACACAACCCTCCGGAAACATATGGCACCCTACAAGCTCCTACCAACCCCTGCGAGCACTTACATAACCCTACAGGTCCCTACGGAAATCTACGGGACTCTATGGGCCCCTAGGGAACCCTTCAGATTTCGACGGAACCCTACCAGCCCCTCTGGAACCCTACAGAATACTCCAGGACCCGACAGCACTCTACAAGACCCTTAGCAACACAACGGAACCTCACTAAAACCCTATGGGCTCCTACAGAACACTGTAGGTGCCTACGGAAACCTACAGAACCCTGCGGAATACTACCAGCCACTACAGAAAAATATGGCCCCTACGGAACTCTACGGAACCTGGCAGAAACACTGTGGGCCCCTACAGGCCCTTGCGGGCACTTGCAGAACTCTGCAGGAACCCACGGAACTTTATGGAACCCTACCAGCCCCTACGGAAGCCTAAAGACCATTGCAGGCAGTTACGGAACGGTACAGGGCCCTAGGGAACTTTACCAGCCACTACGGAACTCTACGGGCCCCTACGGAACCCTGCAGAACCCTCCAGAACCTTACAGAATCCCACAGATTCCTACAGACTCCTGCGGGCACTTACTCAACCCTAGAGGACCCTACGGAACACTACTGGCTCCTGCGGTACTCCAGAGGCCTCTAGGGAACCTACGAAGCTCTACGGAACCCTATGGATCCTTACGGAACAGTACGGGCCCCTTCAGACCTCTGCGGGCGCTTATGGAAACCTACAGGACCCTACCGAAACTGTACGAGACTCTACAGGCCCCTAGGGAACACCACAGGCCCCTACGGAACCCTACACAACCCTCCGGAAACATATGGCACCCTACAAGCTCCTACCAACCCCTGCGGGCACTTACATAACCCTACAGTCCCCTACGGAAATCTACGGGACTCTACGGGCCCCTAGGGAACCCTTCAGATTTCAACGGAACCCTACCAGCCCCTCTGGAACCCTACAGAATACTCCAGGACCCGACAGCACTCTACAAGACCCTTAGCAACACAACGGAACCTCACTAAAACCCTATGGGCTCCTACAGAACACTGCAGGTGCCTACGGAACCCTACAGACCCCTTCGGAACCCTACAGACACCTGCGGGCACTTACGGAACCCTGCAGGCCCCTACGGAACCCTACAGGTCCATACAGAACCCCACAGGGCCCTACGGAACTTTACCAGCCACTACGGAACTCTACGGGCCCCTACGGAACCCTGCAGAACCCTCCAGAACCTTACAGAATCCCACAGACTCCTACAGACTTCTGCGGGCACTTACACAACCCTACAGGTCCCTATGGAAATCTACGGGACTCTATGGGCCCCTAGGGAACCCTATAGATTTCGATGGAACCCTATGAGGCCCTCTGGAACCCTACAGAATACTCCAGGACCCGACAGCACTCTACAAGACCCTTAGCAACACAACGGAACCTCACTAAAACCCTATGGGCTCCTACAGAACACTGCAGGCGCCTACGGAACCCTACAGACCCCTACAGAATACTACCAGCCACTACAGAAAAATATGGCCCCTACGGAACTCTACGGAACCTGGCAGAAACACTGTGGGCCCCTACAGGCCCTTGCGGGCACTTGCAGAACTCTGCAGGAACCCACGGAACTTTATGGAACCCTACCAGCCCCTACGGAAGCCTAAAGACCATTGCAGGCAGTTACGGAACGGTACAGGGCCCTAGGGAACTTTACCAGCCACTACGGAACTCTACGGGCCCCTACGGAACCCTGCAGAACCCTCCAGAACCTTACAGAATCCCACAGATTCCTACAGACTCCTGCGGGCACTTACTCAACCCTAGAGGACCCTACGGAACACTACTGGCTCCTGCGGTACTCCAGAGGCCTCTAGGGAACCTACGAAGCTCTACGGAACCCTATGGATCCTTACGGAACAGTACGGGCCCCTTCAGACCTCTGCGGGCGCTTATGGAAACCTACAGGACCCTACCGAAACTGTACGAGACTCTACAGGCCCCTAGGGAACACCACAGGCCCCTACGGAACCCTACACAACCCTCCGGAAACATATGGCACCCTACAAGCTCCTACCAACCCCTGCGGGCACTTACATAACCCTACAGTCCCCTACGGAAATCTATGGGACTCTACGGGCCCCTAGGGAACCCTTCAGATTTCAACGGAACCCTACCAGCCCCTCTGGAACCCTACAGAATACTCCAGGACCCGACAGCACTCTACAAGACCCTTAGCAACACAACGGAACCTCACTAAAACCCTATGGGCTCCTACAGAACACTGCAGGTGCCTACGGAACCCTACAGACCCCTTCGGAACCCTACAGACACCTGCGGGCACTTACGGAACCCTGCAGGCCCCTACGGAACCCTACAGGTCCATACAGAACCCCACAGGGCCCTACGGAACTTTACCAGCCACTACGGAACTCTACGGGCCCCTACGGAACCCTGCAGAACCCTCCAGAACCTTACAGAATCCCACAGACTCCTACAGACTTCTGCGGGCACTTACACAACCCTACAGGTCCCTATGGAAATCTACGGGACTCTATGGGCCCCTAGGGAACCCTATAGATTTCGATGGAACCCTATGAGGCCCTCTGGAACCCTACAGAATACTCCAGGACCCGACAGCACTCTACAAGACCCTTAGCAACACAACGGAACCTCACTAAAACCCTATGGGCTCCTACAGAACACTGCAGGCGCCTACGGAACCCTACAGACCCCTACAGAATACTACCAGCCACTACAGAAAAATATGGCCCCTACGGAACTCTACGGAACCTGGCAGAAACACTGTGGGCCCCTACAGGCCCTTGCGGGCACTTGCAGAACTCTGCAGGAACCCACGGAACTTTATGGAACCCTACCAGCCCCTACGGAAGCCTAAAGACCCTAGCAGGTAGTTACGGAACGGTACAGGGCCCTAGGGAACTTTACCAGCCACTACGGAACTCTACGGGTCCCTACGGAACCCTGCAGAACCCTCTGGAACCTTACAGAATCCCACAGACTCCTACAGACTTCTGCGGGCACTTAAACAACCCTACAGGCCCCTACGGAACACTGCCAGCCCCTATGGAAGGAACCCTACGGGCCCCTACAGAACACTACTGGCTCCTGCGGTACTCCACAGGCCTCTAGGGAACCTACGAAGCTCTACGGAGCCCTATGGATCCTTATGGAACAGTACGGGCCCCTTCAGACCTCTGCGGGCGCTTATGGAAACCTACAGGACCCTATGGAACTGTATGAGACTCTACAGGCCCCTAGGGAACAACACAGGCCCCTATGGAACCGTACGAGACTCTACAGGCCCCTAGGGAACACCACAGGCCCCTACGGAACCCTACACAACCCTCCGGAAACATATGGCACCCTACAAGCTCCTACCAACCCCTGCGAGCACTTACATAACCCTACAGGTCCCTACGGAAATCTACGGGACTCTATGGGCCCCTAGGGAACCCTTCAGATTTCGACGGAACCCTACCAGCCCCTCTGGAACCCTACAGAATACTCCAAGACCCGACAGCACTCTACAAGACCCTTAGCAACACAACGGAACCTCACTAAAACCCTATGGGCTCCTACAGAATACTGTAGGTGCCTACGGAAACCTACAGACCCCTACGGAATACTACCAGCCACTACAGAAAAATATGGCCCCTACGGAACTCTACGGAACCTGGCAGAAACACTGTGGGCCCCTACAGGCCCTTGCGGGCACTTGCAGAACTCTGCAGGAACCCATGGAACTTTATGGAACCCTACCAGCCCCTACGGAAGCCTAAAGACCATTGCAGGCAGTTACGGAACGGTACAGGGCCCTAGGGAACTTTACCAGCCACTACGGAACTCTACGGGTCCCTACGGAACCCTCCAGAACCCTCCAGAACCTTACAGAATCCCACGGATTCCTACAGACTCCTGCGGGCACTTACTCAACCCTAGAGGACCCTACGGAACACTACTGGCTCCTGCGGTACTCCAGAGGCCTCTAGGGAACCTACGAAGCTCTACAGAACCCTATGGATCCTTACGGAACAGTACGGGCCCCTTCAGACCTCTGCGGGCCCTTATGGAAACCTACAGGACCCTACCGAAACTGTACGAGACTCTACAGGCCCCTAGGGAACACCACAGGCCCCTACGGAACCCTACACAACCCTCCGGAAACATATGGCACCCTACAAGCTCCTACCAACCCCTGCGGGCACTTACACAACCCTACAGGCCCCTACAGAAATCTACGGGACTCTACGGGCCCCTAGGGAACCCTTCAGATTTCGACGGAACCCTACCAGCCCCTCTGGAACCCTACAGAATACTCCAGGACCCGACAGCACTCTACAAGACCCTTAGCAACACAACGGAACCTCACTAAAACCCTATGGGCTCCTACAGAACACTGCAGGTGCCTACGGAACCCTACAGACCCCTTCGGAACCCTACAGACACCTGCGGGCACTTACGGAACCCTGCAGGCCCCTACGGAACCCTACAGGTCCATACAGAACCCCACAGGGCCCTAGGGAACTTTACCAGCCACTACGGAACTCTACGGGTCCCTACGGAACCCTGCAGAACCCTCCGGAACCTTACAGAATCCCACAGACTCCTACAGACTTCTGCGGGCACTTACACAACCCTACAGGTCCCTACGGAAATCTACGGGACTCTATGGGCCCCTAGGGAACCCTTCAGATTTCGATGGAACCCTATGAGGCCCTCTGGAACCCTACAGAATACTCCAGGACCCGACAGCACTCTACAAGACCCTTACCAACACAACGGAACCTCACTAAAACCCTGTGGGCTCCTACAGAACACTGCAGGCGCCTACGGAACCCTACAGACCCCTACAGAATACTACCACCACTACAGAAAAATATGGCCCCTACGGAACTCTACGGAACCTGGCAGAAACACTGTGGGCCCCTACAGGCCCTTGCGGGCACTTGCAGAACTCTGCAGGAACCCACGGAACTTTATGGAACCCTACCAGCCCCTACGGAAGCCTAAAGACCCTTGCAGGCAGTTACGGAACAGTACAGGGCCCTAGGGAACTTTACCAGCCACTACGGAACTCTACGGGCCCCTACGGAACCCTGCAGAACCCTCCAGAACCTTACACAATCCCACGGATTCCTACAGACTCCTGCGGGCACTTACTCAACCCTAGAGGACCCTACGGAACACTGCCAGCTCCTATGGAAGGAACCCTACGGGCCCCTACAGAACACTACTGGCTCCTGCGGTACTCCACAGGCCTCTAGGGAACCTACGAAGCTCTACGGAACCCTATGGATCCATACGGAACAGTACGGGCCCCTTCAGACCTCTGCGGGCGCTTATGGAAACCTACAGGACCCTACCGAAACTGTACGAGACTCTACAGGCCCCTAGGGAACACCACAGGCCCCTACGGAACCGAACGAGACTCTAAAGGCCCCTAGGGAACACCACAGGCCCCTACGGAACCCTACACAACCCTCCGGAAACATATGGCACCCTACAAGCTCCTATCAACCCCTGCGGGCACTTACACAACCCTACAGTCCCCTACGGAAATCTACGGGACTCTACAGGCCCCTAGGGAACCCTTCAGATTTCGACGGAACCCTACCAGCCCCTCTGGAACCCTACAGAATACTCCAGGACCCGACAGCACTCTACAAGACCCTTAGCAACACAACGGAACCTCACTAAAACCCTATGGGCTCCTACAGAACACTGCAGGTGCCTACGGAACCCTACAGACCCCTACGGAACCCTACAGACACCTGCGGGCACTTACGGAACCCTGCAGGCCCCTACGGAACCCTACAGGTCCATACAGAACCCCACAGGGCCCTACGGAACTTTACCAGCCACTACGGAACTCTACGGGCCCCTACGGAACCCTGCAGAACCCTCCAGAACCTTACAGAATCCCACAGACTCCTACAGACTTCTGCGGGCACTTATACAACCCTACAGGTCCCTACGGAAATCTACGGGACTCTATGGGCCCCTAGGGAACCCTATAGATTTCGATGGAACCCTATGAGGCCCTCTGGAACCCTACAGAATACTCCAGGACCTGACAGCACTCTACAAGACCCTTAGCAACACAACGGAACCTCACTAAAACCCTATGGGCTCCTACAGAACACTGCAGGCGCCTACGGAACCCTACAGACCCGTACAGAATACTACCACCACTACAGAAAAATATGGCCCCTACGGAACTCTACGGAACCTGGCAGAAACACTGTGGGCCCCGACAGGCCCTTGCGGGCACTTGCACAACTCTGCAGGAACCCACGGAACTTTATGGAACCCTACCAGCCCCTACGGAAGCCTAAAGACCCTTGCAGGCAGTTACGGAATGGTACAGGGCCCTAGGGAACTTTACCAGCCACTACGGAACTCTACGGGCCTCTACGGAACCCTGCAGAACCCTCCAGAACCTTACAGAATCCCACAGATTCCTACAGACTTCTGCGGGCGCTTAAACAACCCTACAGGCCCCTACGGAACACTGCCAGCCCCTATGGAAGGAACCCTACGGGCCCCTACAGAACACTACTGGCTCCTGCGGTACTCCACAGGCCTCTAGGGAACCTATGAAGCTCTACGGAGCCCTATGGATCCTTATGGAACAGTACGGGCCCCTTCAGACCTCTGCGGGCACTTATGGAAACCTACAGGACCCTACAGAACTGTACGAGACTCTACAGGCCCCTAGGGAACACCACAGGCCCCTACGGAACCGTACGAGACTCTACAGGCCCCTAGGGAACACCACAGGCCCCTACGGAACCCTACACAACCCTCCGGAAACATATGGCACCCTACAAGATCCTACCAACCCCTGCGAGCACTTACACAACACTACAGGCCCCTACGGAAATCTACGGGACTCTATGGGCCCCTAGGGAACTCTATAGATTTCGATGGAACCCTATGAGGTCCTCTGGAACCCTACAGAATACTCCAGGACCCGACAGCACTCTACAAGACCCTTAGCAACACAACGGAACCTCACTAAAACCCTATGGGCTCCTACAGAACACTGTAGGTGCCTACGGAAACCTACAGACCCCTACGGAATACTACCAGCCACTACAGAAAAATATGGCCCCTACGGAACTCTACGGAACCTGGCAGAAACACTGTGGGCCCCTACAGGCCCTTGCGGGCACTTGCAGAACTCTGCAGGAACCCACGGAACTTTATGGAACCCTACCAGCCCCTACGGAAGCCTAAAGACCCTTGCAGGCAGTTACGGAACGGTACAGGGCCCTAGGGAACTTTACCAGCCACTACGGAACTCTACGGGCCCCTACGGAACCCTGCAGAACCCTCCAGAGCCTTACAGAATCCCACGGATTCCTACAGACTCCTGCGGGCACTTACTCAACCCTAGAGGACCCTACGGAACACTGCCAGCTCCTATGGAAGGAACCCTACGGGCCCCTACAGAACACTACTGGCTCCTGCGGTACTCCACAGGCCTCTAGGGAACCTACGAAGCTCTACGGAACCCTATGGATCCTTACGGAACAGTACGGGCCCCTTCAGACCTCTGCGGGCCCTTATGGAAACCTACAGGACCCTACAGAACTGTACGAGACTCTACAGGCCCCTAGGGAACACCACAGGCCCCTACGGAACCCTACACAACCCTCCGGAAACATATGGCACCCTACAAGCTCCTACCAACCCCTGCGAGCACTTACACAACCCTACAGGCCCCTACGGAAATCTATGGGACTCTACGGGCCCCTAGGGAACCCTTCAGATTTCGACGGAACCCTACCAGCCCCTCTGGAACCCTACAGAATACTCCAGGACCCGACAGCACTCTACAAGACCCTTAGCAACACAACGGAACCTCACTAAAACCCTATGGGCTCCTACAGAATACTGCAGGTGCCTACGGAACCCTACAGACCCCTACGGAACCCTACAGACACCTGCGGGCACTTACGGAACCCTGCAGGCCCCTACGGAACCCTACAGGTCCATACAGAACCCCACAGGGCCCTACGGAACTTTACCAGCCACTACGGAACTCTACGGGCCCCTACGGAACCCTGCAGAACCCTCCAGAACCTTACAGAATCCCACAGACTCCTACAGACTTCTGCGGGCACTTACACAACCCTACAGGTCCCTACAGAAATCTACGGGACTCTATGGGCCCCTAGGGAACCCTATAGATTTCGATGGAACCCTATGAGGCCCTCTGGAACCCTACAGAATACTCCAGGACCTGACAGCACTCTACAAGACCCTTAGCAACACAACGGAACCTCACTAAAACCCTATGGGCTCCTACAGAATACTGCAGGTGCCTACGGAACCCTACAGACCCGTACAGACACCTACGGGCACTTACAGAACACTGCAGGCCCCTACGGAACCCTACAGGTCCATACAGAACCCCACAGGGCCCTACGGAACTTTACCAGCCACTACGGAACTCTACGGGTCCCTACGGAACCCTGCAGAACCCTCTGGAACCTTACAGAATCCCACAGACTCCTACAGACTTCTGCGGGCACTTAAACAACCCTACAGGCCCCTACGGAACACTGCCAGCCCCTATGGAAGGAACCCTACGGGCCCCTACAGAACACTACTGGCTCCTGCGGTACTCCACAGGCCTCTAGGGAACCTACGAAGCTCTACGGAACCCTATGGATCCTTACGGAACAGTACGGGCCCCTTCAGACCTCTGCGGGCACTTATGGAAACCTACAGGACCCTACGGAACTGTACGAGACTCTACAGGCCCCTAGGGAACACCACAGGCCCCTACGGAACCGAACGAGACTCTACAGGCCCCTAGGGAACACCACAGGCCCCTACGGAACCCTACACAACCCTCCGGAAACATATGGCACCCTACAAGCTCCTATCAACCCCTGCGGGCACTTACATAACCCTACAGTCCCCTACGGAAATCTACGGGATTCTACAGGCCCCTAGGGAACCCTTCAGATTTCGACGGAACCCTACCAGCCCCTCTGGAACCCTACAGAATACTCCAGGACCCGACAGCACTCTACAAGACCCTTAGCAACACAACGGAACCTCACTAAAACCCTATGGGCTCCTACAGAACACTGCAGGTGCCTACGGAACCCTACAGACCCCTACGGAACCCTACAGACACCTGCGGGCACTTACGGAACCCTGCAGGCCCCTACGGAACCCTACAGGTCCATACAGAACCCCACAGGGCCCTACGGAACTTTACCAGCCACTACGGAACTCTACGGGCCCCTACGGAACCCTGCAGAACCCTCCAGAACCTTACAGAATCCCACAGACTCCTACAGACTTCTGCGGGCACTTATACAACCCTACAGGTCCCTACGGAAATCTACGGGACTCTATGGGCCCCTAGGGAACCCTATAGATTTCGATGGAACCCTATGAGGCCCTCTGGAACCCTACAGAATACTCCAGGACCTGACAGCACTCTACAAGACCCTTAGCAACACAACGGAACCTCACTAAAACCCTATGGGCTCCTACAGAACACTGCAGGCGCCTACGGAACCCTACAGACCCGTACAGAATACTACCACCACTACAGAAAAATATGGCCCCTACGGAACTCTACGGAACCTGGCAGAAACACTGTGGGCCCCTACAGGCCCTTGCGGGCACTTGCACAACTCTGCAGGAACCCACGGAACTTTATGGAACCCTACCAGCCCCTACGGAAGCCTAAAGACCCTTGCAGGCAGTTACGGAATGGTACAGGGCCCTAGGGAACTTTACCAGCCACTACGGAACTCTACGGGCCTCTACGGAACCCTGCAGAACCCTCCAGAACCTTACAGAATCCCACAGATTCCTACAGACTTCTGCGGGCGCTTAAACAACCCTACAGGCCCCTACGGAACACTGCCAGCCCCTATGGAAGGAACCCTACGGGCCCCTACAGAACACTACTGGCTCCTGCGGTACTCCACAGGCCTCTAGGGAACCTATGAAGCTCTACGGAACCCTATGGATCCTTACGGAACAGTACGGGCCCCTTCAGACCTCTGCGGGCACTTATGGAAACCTACAGGACCCTACAGAACTGTACGAGACTCTACAGGCCCCTAGGGAACACCACAGGCCCCTACGGAACCGTACGAGACTCTAAAGGCCCCTAGGGAACACCACAGGCCCCTACGGAACCCTACACAACCCTCCGGAAACATATGGCACCCTACAAGCTCCTACCAACCCCTGCGAGCACTTACACAACCCTACAGGCCCCTACGGAAATCTACGGGACTCTATGGGCCCCTAGGGAACTCTATAGATTTCGATGGAACCCTATGAGGTCCTCTGGAACCCTACAGAATACTCCAGGACCCGACAGCACTCTACAAGACCCTTAGCAACACAACGGAACCTCACTAAAACCCTATGGGCTCCTACAGAACACTGTAGGTGCCTACGGAAACCTACAGACCCCTACGGAATACTACCAGCCACTACAGAAAAATATGGCCCCTACGGAACTCTACGGAACCTGGCAGAAACACTGTGGGCCCCTACAGGCCCTTGCGGGCACTTGCAGAACTCTGCAGGAACCCACGGAACTTTATGGAAACCTACCAGCCCCTACGGAAGCCTAAAGACCCTTGCAGGCAGTTACGGAACGGTACAGGGCCCTAGGGAACTTTACCAGCCACTACGGAACTCTACGGGCCCCTACGGAACCCTGCAGAACCCTCTGGAACCTTACAGAATCCCACGGATTCCTACAGACTCCTGTGGGCACTTACTCAACCCTAGAGGACCCTACGGAACACTGCCAGCTCCTATGGAAGGAACCCTACGGGCCCCTACAGAACACTACTGGCTCCTGCGGTACTCCACAGGCCTCTAGGGAACCTACGAAGCTCTACGGAACCCTATGGATCCTTACGGAACAGTACGGGCCCCTTCAGACCTCTGCGGGCCCTTATGGAAACCTACAGGACCCTACAGAACTGTACGAGACTCTACAGGCCCCTAGGGAACACCACAGGCCCCTACGGAACCCTACACAACCCTCCGGAAACATATGGCACCCTACAAGCTCCTACCAACCCCTGCGGGCACTTACACAACCCTACAGGCCCCTACGGAAATCTATGGGACTCTACGGGCCCCTAGGGAACCCTTCAGATTTCGACGGAACCCTACCAGCCCCTCTGGAACCCTACAGAATACTCCAGGACCCGACAGCACTCTACAAGACCCTTAGCAACACAACGGAACCTCACTAAAACCCTATGGGCTCCTACAGAACACTGCAGGTGCCTACGGAACCCTACAGACCCCTACGGAACCCTACAGACACCTGCGGGCACTTACGGAACCCTGCAGGCCCCTACGGAAACCTACAGGTCCATACAGAACCCCACAGGGCCCTACAGAACTTTACCAGCCACTACGGAACTCTACGGGCCCCTACGGAACCCTGCAGAACCCTCCAGAACCTTACAGAATCCCACAGACTCCTACAGACTTCTGCGGGCACTTACACAACCCTACAGGTCCCTACAGAAATCTACGGGACTCTATGGGCCCCTAGGGAACCCTATAGATTTCGATGGAACCCTATGAGGCCCTCTGGAACCCTACAGAATACTCCAGGACCTGACAGCACTCTACAAGACCCTTAGCAACACAACGGAACCTCACTAAAACCCTATGGGCTCCTACAGAACACTGCAGGCGCCTAGGGAACCCTACAGACCCCTACAGAATACTACCAGCCACTACAGAAAAATATGGCCCCTACAGAACTCTACGGAACCTGGCAGAAACACTGTGGGCCCCTACAGGCCCTTGCGGGCACTTGCAGAACTCTGCAGGAACCCACGGAACTTTATGGAACCCTACCAGCCCCTACGGAAGCCTAAAGACCCTTGCAGGCAGTTACGGAACGGTACAGGGCCCTAGGGAACTTTACCAGCCACTACGGAACTCTACGGGCCCCTACGGAACCCTGCAGAACCCTCCAGAACCTTACAGAATCCCACAGATTCCTACAGACTTCTGCGGGCGCTTAAACAACCCTACAGGCCCCTACGGAACACTGCCAGCCCCTATGGAAGGAACCCTACGGGCCCCTACAGAACACTACTGGCTCCTGCGGTACTCCACAGGCCTCTAGGGAACCTATGAAGCTCTACGGAGCCCTATGGATCCTTACGGAACAGTACGGGCCCCTTCAGACCTCTGCGGGCACTTATGGAAACCTACAGGACCCTACAGAACTGTACGAGACTCTACAGGCCCCTAGGGAACACCACAGGCCCCTACGGAACCGTACGAGACTCTAAAGGTCCCTAGGGAACACCACAGGCCCCTACGGAACCCTACACAACCCTCCGGAAACATATGGCACCCTACAAGATCCTACCAACCCCTGCGAGCACTTACACAACCCTACAGGCCCCTACGGAAATCTACGGGACTCTATGGGCCCCTAGGGAACTCTATAGATTTCGATGGAACCCTATGAGGTCCTCTGGAACCCTACAGAATACTCCAGGACCCGACAGCACTCTACAAGACCCTTAGCAACACAACGGAACCTCACTAAAACCCTATGGGCTCCTACAGAACACTGTAGGTGCCTACGGAAACCTACAGACCCCTACGGAATACTACCAGCCACTACAGAAAAATATGGCCCCTACGGAACTCTACGGAACCTGGCAGAAACACTGTGGGCCCCTACAGGCCCTTGCGGGCACTTGCAGAACTCTGCAGGAACCCACGGAACTTTATGGAAACCTACCAGCCCCTACGGAAGCCTAAAGACCCTTGCAGGCAGTTACGGAACGGTACAGGGCCCTAGGGAACTTTACCAGCCACTACGGAACTCTACGGGCCCCTACGGAACCCTGCAGAACCCTCTGGAACCTTACAGAATCCCACGGATTCCTACAGACTCCTGTGGGCACTTACTCAACCCTAGAGGACCCTACGGAACACTGCCAGCTCCTATGGAAGGAACCCTACGGGCCCCTACAGAACACTACTGGCTCCTGCGGTACTCCACAGGCCTCTAGGGAACCTACGAAGCTCTACGGAACCCTATGGATCCTTACGGAACAGTACGGGCCCCTTCAGACCTCTGCGGGCCCTTATGGAAACCTACAGGACCCTACAGAACTGTACGAGACTCTACAGGCCCCTAGGGAACACCACAGGCCCCTACGGAACCCTACACAACCCTCCGGAAACATATGGCACCCTACAAGCTCCTATCAACCCCTGCGGGCACTTACATAACCCTACAGTCCCCTACGGAAATCTACGGGACTCTACGGGCCCCTAGGGAACCCTTCAGATTTCGACGGAACCCTACCAGCCCCTCTGGAACCCTACAGAATACTCCAGGACCCGACAGCACTCTACAAGACCCTTAGCAACACAACGGAACCTCACTAAAACCCTATGGGCTCCTACAGAACACTGCAGGTGCCTACGGAACCCTACAGACCCCTACGGAACCCTACAGACACCTGCGGGCACTTACGGAACCCTGCAGGCCCCTACGGAAACCTACAGGTCCATACAGAACCCCACAGGGCCCTACGGAACTTTACCAGCCACTACGGAACTCTACGGGCCCCTACGGAACCCTGCAGAACCCTCCAGAACCTTACAGAATCCCACAGACTCCTACAGACTTCTGCGGGCACTTATACAACCCTACAGGTCCCTACGGAAATCTACGGGACTCTATGGGCCCCTAGGGAACCCTATAGATTTCGATGGAACCCTATGAGGCCCTCTGGAACCCTACAGAATACTCCAGGACCTGACAGCACTCTACAAGACCCTTAGCAACACAACGGAACCTCACTAAAACCCTATGGGCTCCTACAGAACACTGCAGGCGCCTACGGAACCCTACAGACCCCTACAGAATACTACCACCACTACAGAAAAATATGGCCCCTACGGAACTCTACGGAACCTGGCAGAAACACTGTGGGCCCCTACAGGCCCTTGCGGGCACTTGCAGAACTCTGCAGGAACCCACGGAACTTTATGGAACCCTACCAGCCCCTACGGAAGCCTAAAGACCCTTGCAGGCAGTTACGGAACGGTACAGGGCCCTAGGGAACTTTACCAGCCACTACGGAACTCTACGGGCCCCTACGGAACCCTGCAGAACCCTCCAGAACCTTACAGAATCCCACAGATTCCTACAGACTTCTGCGGGCGCTTAAACAACCCTACAGGCCCCTACGGAACACTGCCAGCCCCTATGGAAGGAACCCTACGGGCCCCTACAGAACACTACTGGCTCCTGCGGTACTCCACAGGCCTCTAGGGAACCTATGAAGCTCTACGGAGCCCTATGGATCCTTACGGAACAGTACGGGCCCCTTCAGACCTCTGCGGGCACTTATGGAAACCTACAGGACCCTACAGAACTGTACGAGACTCTACAGGCCCCTAGGGAACACCACAGGCCCCTACGGAACCGTACGAGACTCTAAAGGCCCCTAGGGAACACCACAGGCCCCTACGGAACCCTACACAACCCTCCGGAAACATATGGCACCCTACAAGCTCCTACCAACCCCTGCGAGCACTTACACAACCCTACAGGCCCCTACGGAAATCTACGGGACTCTATGGGCCCCTAGGGAACTCTATAGATTTCGATGGAACCCTATGAGGTCCTCTGGAACCCTACAGAATACTCCAGGACCCGACAGCACTCTACAAGACCCTTAGCAACACAACGGAACCTCACTAAAACCCTATGGGCTCCTACAGAACACTGTAGGTGCCTACGGAAACCTACAGACCCCTACGGAATACTACCAGCCACTACAGAAAAATATGGCCCCTACGGAACTCTACGGAACCTGGCAGAAACACTGTGGGCCCCTACAGGCCCTTGCGGGCACTTGCAGAACTCTGCAGGAACCCACGGAACTTTATGGAAACCTACCAGCCCCTACGGAAGCCTAAAGACCCTTGCAGGCAGTTACGGAACGGTACAGGGCCCTAGGGAACTTTACCAGCCACTACGGAACTCTACGGGCCCCTACGGAACCCTGCAGAACCCTCCAGAGCCTTACAGAATCCCACGGATTCCTACAGACTCCTGTGGGCACTTACTCAACCCTAGAGGACCCTACGGAAC